>NW_023614618.1:0-71476 GCF_013339695.2 Rhipicephalus sanguineus
ATCGCACGGTAATTCTGTACATAACATAGGTCGGATGAGCACTACAACAGCGAAATAATTAGATTTCAAAGATAAAAAGAGGACAAACGTTTTATTTAAATTGATGGACACTACGTCGGCTCGACATAGGCTGTCCCTCAGGAATATGCTTTGAATTGGGTCAACGGCACTTTCTTACCGTCATCGCTGCGCCTAGCCGCGCTAAATACGCCTCTTCCCAACCATCCTACATTATACAAGCATGATATTCAGATAGCTAACAACGCTTTACTCGCTACACTGAAACAGACAGGCCAATTTTTAACCTAGCGCAGAGCTTCATTATCGACGACGACAGGCCTGCACGTGACTCGCAGTGTCAAACTTGTACCTTCTTCTCGCTGTGAGGCAGTTCTTTACACGTATAACCGTCAACGTAAAAACTAGGAAATGCCGGGACGTGTACAGGCCCGCTGACATTTTTATGCCCTGATTGCCGACTACCAAAGCGATACAAGCAAGAAGTGATAGCGGCGACAGCAATAGAATTCGGGCACAAGCCTCCAACATGGCGCCGAATCGTTAGCTTCGTCAAACCTCCACAGATGGCAGCAATTTTGCATAAGGTCTATTGATATACAGCATATACTGCCTTTAGCTTAGGAGTGAGAACGTACCTTCTGCACTTCAGTGCAATGCATATTATTAGTTTTTGCATTCCTTGAACATGGAACGTCGAATAGTTTGTATTGTTGAGCTTGTAATCTTTGAACATGGGATTCGCCAGAGCCAACGTTTTGAAACTTGGAGTTGTCTTTCATAAGGGAGCAACTGTTAATTCTTGATGTTGCCATCTTGATGAAGGCAAGTCTACTCGTACAAGAGTTGGCTGCAGTGACATACCGTTTGAAGATTTTTTTTCGTCTCTTCAGCCTCCTCCACCTCCATCTTCCATCGAACATCTGTGTTGTTTGTGCTGCCATGAAACTGTGGTGAAACTGTGTGTGCCATGAAAAAAAAAAATTGGGCGTGCGCAGGCACAGCTCCATCGAAGAAAAATAATTATTTCTTTGTTAAAGATAGTGAAGGCACACTAATGCAATCTCAGCCAAGATATTAATTAGTTGCCGACTCAATTTTAATGTAGTAGTTTTTCGTTGCTGTGCATACGCACGATGAAACTCTCATCAAAAGTGGGAAGCAACCACACATGCTCCATGTTCAGCTAACCAGTCATCACTGCCTTTCTTTATGTTTCAGTCTTCCCCTGAGCCTTTCTTTGATACACTGCCCCATTTGCCCCACATAATGCTTATCCATCATCTGATAAACGATGCCTTCCTTACAGAGCACATAATGTGTCCTGTGATCCTATTGCAGCCAAGTGAGTGTCTGGTTGCAACCTTTTCATAGTTTAGCACGCTTATTTGAGCGCCGTGAACACTATGCTGATGTTGCCCGAGCACCACCGTTCTTATATTGTCGGATATCCCGTGCAGGTATGACATAGTGGCAAACATATTTTGGCCATCACGATTAGCCATTTCTTTGCCTGGCAGCTGGAAGGTGTTTGTTTAGTAGGCTTCTGCAGCCAATACAGCAAGGGGAGCAGGATATCCTGCTTGCATCCAGCGAGTTCTTGAATCATCAAGCCTCGTCCACAAGAAATAGGAACATGATTATTTAGTACAATATGCAAGCACATAAGTTTTTAAATGTTTTAGATATGAGGATGACTGCGTCTTTCTTTA
Source organism: Rhipicephalus sanguineus (assembly GCF_013339695.2). NCBI lineage: Eukaryota > Metazoa > Arthropoda > Arachnida > Ixodida > Ixodidae > Rhipicephalus > Rhipicephalus sanguineus. The sequence goes on from NW_023614618.1 coordinate 1,731, forward strand.
TTAAATACCACAAAGGTTCTTTCGAATCTGAAGCCACTAACATATTACACTGGCACATGATTACTAACACCCACTGGTGCTTACCCACGAGCATCCGGGCAAGGATTGTACCATATCAGTTCCTGAATGTACAATTTCATTTGCATAAAAGTGCATGAGCTAGTTATACGAACTGATGGGAAACAAGCCATTGCTGCCTCTTAGTTTCTCCCACTCAATAATGGTAGAAAGGTGCATTGTCTGACACTGCTTGGACAGTGGCGTAGCGAGGGGGGTAGCAGACCGGGCCCATGCCCCCATTCGCCCTCTTCCCGAAATGAATTTCTGCCTATGCCACTGTGGCTCGCTAACGCAGTAAAATTTCTGTTCCTATTACTTGTGGACAAGCCTTAATTTCCAAAGAACTCCCTGACACAAGCAGGATATCCTGTTCACCTTGCTGTATCGTTTGCATATGCCCTACCCAGAAAACCACCTTCCAGTTGCCAAGCCCCCAAAAAAAAGCCAATCTTGATGGCCGAAAATGTTTGCCACCGATGCCATATCTGCACGGAATATTCAACAATATAAAAACGGTTGGTGCTCGGGATCATCGCATAATGTTCATGGCCTCAAATAAGCATGCTAAACTATAGAAAGCAGCAACCCAGATACTCAGAGGAGAGGCTTGCGCTGCAATAAGAATCACAGGACCCGTTATGTGCCCTGCATATAAGGTACCCTTTATCAGATACTCCTATCATGGGGTGAGCATTATAGAGGCGCAACTGGGGCAACATCTCAAGGAAAGATTCAGGGAACATTGCAACAATGTAAAGAAACGCAGCGATTGCCTGTTTGCCAAACAGTAAAGAAACTATACTACATTGATTATTGAGTCAGCAAGTATTCATAATCTTGGCCGAGATTGCGTTAGTGTGTCATTACACTACTTGTCAAAGAAATAACTATTTTTCCTGGACGCAGCTGTGCCTGCGCATGTTGAAGTTTTTCTTTTAAATTATAAATATGTGTGATCTGAGTCCAAAAAACACTTAAAAGATAGCGCCTATCTGTGTCCCTTCTTGTCCTGTCTTCACTACTCTCTGCAATAAACTTAATGGTTAAAAGGGAGCCGTCCGGCGACCTAACAGCTTGTCACTATCAGTGGGTTAGTAGGCCTTGAGGCGCTCCACGTTGACTATGTCGCGCCCTCGACGGCGCATGTCCAAAGCTGGTTCGATGGGTTCGATCAGGTAGTTGACCGGTGATGTGCGCTCGATGACCCGGTAGGGGCCTTCGTATTTCGGCCAGTAGTTGAAGAGAGCGCCAGTTGCAGTGGTAGGGACCGAGAGCCAATACGAGCGCTCGGCGGACTAACCGTGGACCCTCAAGAAGTGGTGGGGGGGGTGCCCCACGCCCGCAAGGCTCTTCTGCCGCTCTGTTTCGTGCGTTTGTAAAGGTTCTTTGCAAGCTCGCGACACTCTTCAGCAAGCCTGGCCTGTGTCAGAAATATGCGCACACTCAGATGGATCCGGCTTGTAGGGTACGTATCGTGTCAATGTGTGCGACGGGTGCCTTCCGTACAACAGGAAGAAGGGTGAAAAACAAGTAGTGCTTTGAGCGGCGGTATTGTAGGCGTAGGTGACGAAGGGCAGAATGGCATGCCAATTTGTGTGATCGGCGGCGACATACATTGAGAGCATGTCGCCGAGCGTGTGGTTAAAGTGTTCGGTTAGGCCATTCGTCTGCGGGTTGTAAGCAGTAGTTTTGCGGTGAACAGCATGGCACTCTTTGAGAATGGCTTCGACGACTTCCGACAAGAAGACACGGCCTCGATCGCTGAGAAGCTTCTAGGGTGGACTGTGACGCAGCATGAATCGGTGTAGCAGGAAGGAGGCAACATCGCACGCTGTAGCCGCTGTGAGGGCAGCGGTTTCGGCAGATCGCGTTAGATGGTCAACGGCGATGATGGCCCAACGGTTACCAGCCGAGGTCAGAGGAAGTGGTCCATACAAATCGATGCCCACGCGCCCAAACGGATGGTTAGTGCAAGGTAATGGTTGTAGACCGACTGGTGACACGTGCGTTGAAGGTTTTCGGTGTTGGCAATCGAGGCAGGAGCGGACGAACTTCTGCACGTAACGGTACATCCCTCGCCAGAAGTATCGTTGTCGAATGCGGTGGTAAGTTTTGGATACCCCAGAGTGCGCGCATTGCGGATCAGAGTGGAAGGACTCGCATATTTCAGCACGCAGACTTCGGGGTATCACAAGTAGCCACTGGCGGCCGTTGGCGTTGTAATTGCGTCGGTGCAGTAGGTTGTCACGAATGGCGAAATTGTGGGCTTGACGACGCAACGGGCGAGTGGTTGGTGTTGCCGACGGATCAGTGAGCAAGTCTATCAGCGAGGTGATCCATTTATCCTTGCGCTGCTCGGTAGTGATGGTGTGAACTTCGATGGAAGAAACAGCAATGTGAGATACCGAGCAGGAGGCATTGGCGTCAGGCAAGGGGGAGCGCGAGAGGGCGTCGGCGTCAGCATGCTGGCGTCCGTTGCGGTACAGCACGCGGATGTCGTAGTCTTGCAGGCGAAGTGCCCAGCGGGCGAGACGGCCCGAGGGATCCTTCAATGATGACAGCCAGCATAGTGCATGATGATCGGTGACGACATCAAATGGGCGACCATACAAATAATACATGAAAATTTACTACTTTGAAAATTATTAGAGAAATACAAATGGAGAGGTTCATTATTCACATAAAGGCCTATTCATACAGCAAATATGAACAAACTAAGATGTTCACAGAAGTAACCATAGCGTCCCAAATTTGACTAATTTTCACTAACGCAGCGTTTTTCGTGAATTTTTAAAAATGCATAATTTGCTCAGAATTCCATGAAATTATAAGAGCTATTTCTTCTTCACTTCTACTTATGCTAAATAGAAAGATATTTGTAATGCATAGCTTCAGTAGCTGCCAGCATGGTTGCGAATTTACGAAAACGCACTCTTCGTAAGATGGTCGTCGTCAACCGGCGACGCTCGTCGAATTTTCCTGTGTTGAAAAAAATTTTTATGTGAAAACAAATTGCGATTTCGTGCTGTGCAGTCATATGTGCACAACATACAAAATTATCAGGAAAATCGGAAACATCAAGTATACACCTTTTTTTTATCTTTCGTGGAATCGACCATTGTAAATGATGTTATCTCTGTGACAACACTTGAGTTCAGGTGATATCTTAAGTATCTGCGTGATTTCTAGAAAAGTTAGTCGTCAGTTCAGCACTGCTATGTGCTCTTTTCTTGAGTAGCTGTGCTATCCTGTCAAGATGTTTAACAAGTAACAACGCACTTGAATGTGGATTCTTCTTTGTGGCAAAAGAGCGCAGACAACGGGACGAAGAACATACAGGGCACAGAGCTGACTATCAACTGATTTCCTTATTGGAAAGTCTGAGAATCTGTAGGCAGGCGAGCAAAAATCGAAAAATGGCACAAATGCTATCAAGTGACTCGGCCGCCCGGCATTACTATCATTTGGATAGGGTTTACAAGATGCGGCAGAAGCAGATTTCATTAAAACATAAACACGAGCAAAAAATGGCAAAAAAGGACAATGACATGGTGGTCAATACCAAACTGATTAAAACCGCTAAAAGTCTGACATTCATAAATCAACAAAAATGAAGAACCAGGGTCTGAAAAAAAAAGGTTTTTAAGCAAGTGACAGCAAGGCTAGAAAACTGCAACCACTAACAATAAAACAGAAACAAAACAAGAAACAAAAGCATGTGACAACAAGCTTAGTGATCACAATTGAGGCTCATGGCAGCTAATTTCTTCGTCAAATAGTGCTAGTGATAGCGCGCTAACGCAAGCTGCTCCCCTTTTGTGAATTATGTGCGCCTCACAAATTTTGTGAGCACATTACTCCCGATATTTCGTGAGAACTTGCACATTGTCAAGCAATGGGGAGCAGCCGCATGATGTAAAATGCCAGGTTCCTGCCTGTTGTTGCTTTTAAAGATTTGGCATGTTCACGCATTTTGTAATTTATGCATCGTCCGGTTTGTCCTACATATGATTTTCCGCATGATAATGGAATGTCATAAACGACGTTCTTCACGCATTCAATGAAATGATTTCTGTGCTTCTTGTCACAGCAAAAGGATACTGTTTCATCCCTGTTAACTAGCCTGCATAGGGAGGCCAGATGGTTTGGGATGGAGCACAAAACTCTTATGCCTACTCTGCCTGCAGTCTTCTTCAACCTATGAGAGAAACCGTGAATGTAGGGAACGTCAGCCAAGGGAGAGCGAGTGTGCTTGTTTGGCCTGTTATTTCTGGTCGTTCTAAGAGTTACGAGCATCTTTTCAGCTAGGGAGCTCGAAAGAGCACTAGGGAACCCCGCGCTCCTCGAGCGTTCCACTTGAATCGTAAAACTTGTTTCCGTCCACTGAGGGCATGATCGGATGAGGGCGTTTCTCATGGCAGAATAGCCTATTCCTGGAGTCATCCAGGAGTCATGCATGGAGTACCATTTGAGTAGCGAAAGGATGCTGTTATGCAACGTTACATCAAAGAAGCTGACCGAGCTAATTGGCCTGTATATGATAGCTGGCCTATCTATGACACCACAGCCCTCAGAAGTGCTGTATAGCGGTTTGTTTTCTTATGTTTTTCATCAAAGCAGCATTAAGCCAAGGCTGTGGGGTTGGGCATTGAATACACGTGGATTATTCAAGTAAAATGGTAAAAATGATATCACTATTTCGAAACAGAAAGTAATCAATCATAAATTGCAGCATCTGTTGATGTGTTGCGCTAAGCTGTTCGCTTCAATGCCAAACTACATTTTCACACTCTCTCTTGCAGGTTTCAAATACAGCAACTGTACCACCACAACAGTGCAGCACAGGAGAGCCTATCGTCAGTGCCGCGTCGAGAAATTAAATAAAAAAGCACTTACTCCTGGAAACTTCTCGTATCATCTTATTGGTTTGTTTGTGATTATAAAACTGCACTTTCATGGGAATTGAATCAACTAGCCCCATTTATTGTCCCATTGAAACTAAATAAATTGACAATGTAGAGCTTGTTTCCAAATGCCTGCATCATAGGCCTACAAGATTACTTATTGGCTTCAAAATACTCTTACATGTAAAGAACGCTGTTGATATAGTCATTGCTGGAAATGTTCTGCTGATATTTTTGTTACAATCCTCTAAAGCCTACACACTTTCGTATTGTTAACCACAAAAAGATTTATTGACCTGTGTGCAGCAAACATGCTGTTGCAGGCATAAGGCTGCAATACGCTGAAACTCATACATCAGAATTCCACACACTAACAGCAGCCAATTCCTTGTAGACCCTCATTAGGTGTGCACGAGAAAGCGCATTAGACTGGCAAAAGACAGTCTAATGATTCTGATGTCTAAAGACATTAGTCTCTTTATTGAAATACATTAATTTTTTTCATAAGGGATATACTTCTGTGAGATTAGCTGATGCATGCTCCTTGTATTAAGTAAGATGCAATTTTTCTAGTTCATGAAGTTGACTGACGTTACCAAATGATGTAGCAAATTTTCATCAATAGTTGCTGCAAATAGCTAACATTCACGGTGGAAATTTGCTAACTTACAAATACTATTTTCCTGCATTTAGTAACTAAGTAATAACCGTCATGGTAGTAATGTTACTAGCTTAGCTTACTACCTTCCAATAAGTAGTAACAGGAACTAGTAACTGTCATGGTAGTAAATTTACTAACTTTCTGTTACTACCTTTGGTATGTAATAGCTGCAGGTAGTAAATGACATGGTAGTAACTTTACTACCTTGCCGTTTACTACCTGCAGTTACTACTTAGGTAGTGAATGTTGTGACAGCAATTTACTACCTCAAAGTTAGTAAGTAGCACTACCTTTTCTTTTAAGAGTGCAAAATGATGTGTCTTGTAGTTAATATTGTTTTGGACACAATTGCAAGGAAAGTGCACACGTTCAAAGCCAAATTGCTAAGGTAGCTTGCTAGAAAATAACAAGTGGACTGCCCCCTTATTTGTTTTGAAAGGATAAGTTCATGAGATTCAATTAGCTTAATCTAATCCAATAGCAGCTTTAAAAACCACTTCAGAGAAACTACTGCCGAGATCCTTTAGGGGGCCATTATGTGCACAGGTGCTGAAGTGGAACACGTGGAGGTTGAGAATTGAGCAATAAAGAATATGGCATGTATTTTAGGGTGATTTTATTTTTACATTCATTATTTTGTTCACACAATGCCCTATTACTCCAACAAGAGAGCATGTAGGTGAAGAACCCTTGCAATGCATCCTATTGTATATGTAGGGATGCGTGTGCTCTGCAGGTGAGAAAGACAATGGGGACATCAATGAACATCAATGTCTAGTGGGTCTTTGGGATTTTGCCGAAGACATCATGTTTGTCCATGATGAACCGGCAGTGCAACCACACACGGACATAGGAAAGAAGGCACATAACACAGTGCTGTGTTTCGTGTACCTTTCCTCTGTGTGTGGTTGTGCTGCTGGTTCATCATGAAGGACAACCAACTAGCCCATGTTTGTGCCTGCTGTTTTTTTTTTTGTGTCAACAAGCTGTCCTCCTACTCTTGTAGAACTTCTCACTGTCTTGTGTTTGCGTTGTAGCGTGACAATATTCTCTATATTCTATCTCATGGCTCTACATCTCATTGTTCTGCTCAGTATGCAGCTGCGCAGCAGCATAACATGTCCCTTCATTCACTTAGTGCACTAAATACTGGCATGGGTACTCGAAGAAATGGCACAAAATGTAACAACAATTAGCGGTGCCAGATGGAACACCTAAATGCCACAGTTCTACAGTAATGGGTGAAGGGAAGGGCTTGAAGCAGAGAATGGAAGGGACCCATGCATACATAATTAAGTGCCAGGCTGGCACAGTGATGGATTTGGACTCGATGCCTGACTAACTTATTGCAAATATATGTCTCAACACTGCAAGGGAAAGGTCATGTTTTGAAATGGTACCAGAAAAATAACAAATACATTTCAGGTCTCAACATTTAGTGAAGGACAAATCTAGTACTATATGCAAATACCCTTCATGTGGCACAATGTCTGACAGATGGTGTGCCGTGGTAACTGCCACGGCAGGGGGCTGCACGTAAAGGATAATATTGAAGAATTGATCGCTGGGCAAGTTGGTAATCCATGACTACAAAGAACTGCGCGAAATAAACTGGCACAAGGAAGACGCTTGTCCGTGCGTCTCCTTGTGCCAGTTTATTTCACGCAGTTCTTCGTAAAAAAGAATAATAGCTGCACATTTAGACGTGTATGTCTGCATGCTTATGTGAGCGCTATATGAGCTGCTAATTCTGAAAAAAAAAGCTGCAACACTTGCGCTTGAACTACTACAAAATGTTATTGTGTATAGCTAGTGTTGGTACTGGCAATAAATCTTGAATTCTCAAGCACAGTTTGTATTAGCTGCTGTACCAGCCAAAGCTAAGGATGTTGCATGACAGCTTATATTTAAATAAAGGTGCACGTAAAGCTACATGGTATGGAACAGGGGCGTAGCCAGGGGGGGGGGGGGCATTGGAGGTCGTTCAACCCCCCCCCCCCGAAAATTTTCAATTTTGCTTGTGTATATATACACACAGACATGCAAACGCATGCACAAACATATATAAAGTATGGATGACTCCCCCACACCCTGAAAAAAATTTCTGGCTACGCCCCGGGTATTGAACATGAGGGAGGTTGACTGGGACACGTAAAGCTCAACATTTATGGGTGTGCTATTAGTGTGAAAGCGTGCTTTTTATTTGCAGCTGTTATTTGCAATTATGACACCTACTGAGTAAAAGAATTGTTCCTCTATATCTACTATTTAGTATTATACGTTTGCATGTCGTGTCCCATGATCCGAATCAAGCAGGATGCTACTGACTGCACATTTTTAAGACAGGTGAACATTTATTCCTAGAAGTCAAGATTACTGCCCGAGTTCAGCCACTTCTAGCATTCTGCTAGTTTATACGTTAAGCGTTGTTAACCTCAAAGCATACTCGACTGGATGACGTGGAGTGAAGTAATACTGGCCCTTGTCGCTCCGATTACATCTCGTAGCCAAGGAAAGAATCACTTTCACTCGTTGACAATGGGTGGAATACGAAAACAACCTTCAACCTGCTATGTTTCCCAACACAGGGCCTCCACCAGATCGCTGTTCGGCGCTGATATGTGGTCAACTGAGGCATGTTATAGAGCTTAACGTTCATGAAGCTTCAAGGTGCAAAACAAGTGCATATTTAATTTGGGGTTGTTATTTAGATTTAACAGCACCTATTAAATATTAGAATGTTTCAAGTTAATCTTTGCATCAGCATCATTCAATATAATTGTTCACATGATCCTTCTGAATCCTTCAGGCCACTTCTGACTTTTGAAGAAATAGCATGGTTTTATCCTTGAAAGCTGGATCATATTGTGACTTCATTCGATTTCAAGCACTGCTAGCTTCTTTTGATGCGACGCTTGGCAGGAAACATATGTTCTAACGGGTGATGCAAGCGATTTCATGCGTGCTCTTTCCGCGCCAGTCATGCACTATACGTTTCATCGTTTGTGGAAGCCAAGGGGAGCATCACTTCCAACTGTCAACAACGAACGAACCACGAGAACGAACAACCTCAGACCCGCCGTCCTCCCCAGCATGACAATTCCACGGCATCGCTCGTCCGCGCCGTCAGCCTCGAGCTCGGGAGACTGCATTCTTTTTCTGCGAAGGCTCGTTGTTCTTTCGACTCAACAACAACGTTTCTTCATCGTCTATGCTATACTCGAGAGAGAAGTGAGCGCGCCCGTTCTGAAAGCTGGTCCGTCGCCTCGTACGCGCTGCACTACACCAAACCCATCAGTTGCGCGAATAAGCGATTATGTGTTTTAATCCGATTCTCTGAGATGAACCTCTACATAATACTGTCCGTATAAACGCACCGACATCAACGCGATGCTCGCGAAGGACGTGGGAGACTGTACTTCGCCAAGTAGAGATGAGATTAGCTGACTTCCACCGCCTGTACTGCGTCAAACATCGCAGAAAACTTTTCTTTGGCGGCTGGTTGCACATCAGGGCACGTTCGGCTGCTGTATGATGGCGGCAAATGGAAATGCACTCGGAAACGCATCGTTCATTGTTCACCTCTGTCTCCGTGCGGGATGCGCAAGCCGTCGGACGAGAAACATAATTCCACACACAAACTGACTGTGACTGCCCGCGAGGGTTCGCTTAAGGTCGTGCACACGTATACACGCGCATTATACGCGAACGATGCCTCTCATATATGCAAAATTATAGCGTTGTAGCCGATCGTAAAATCGTCCAAGATAACGTGAAGTGCATATATAAAGCCGCGGAAGTCCACCAAGATCGTGTGGTGCGGTGGCGTAGTGGTTACAGTGTTTGCTTGTCACGCGGTTGGCCTGGGTTCAAATCCCCGTGGTGGAGTGTGTGTGTGTTGATACATGGTTGTGACTCTCTGTGCAGTGTTCTTGTGATGTGTAAATGCATATTCATGAGTTGAAAGGCTGAAGAGAACAAAAGAAAAAAAAAGAGGAACACTGCACGATCAACTACAACGTAGAAGAATTTCTTTTTTTTTTTCTAAAAATTTGCGAAAAGTACCGCATATATTTCGACCGCATATTGAGCCGTATATAAGCCGGACAGATTTGACCTGAAATACCGCTTAACCACATCGACGGTATGCGTTACTTTAAGCGGTCACTTTTAAACGGCCTTCTGGCAACGAGATGGCCGCGCATAAGGAAGAGCCGCATAAATTTAGGCCGCATAAGAAAGAGCCGCTTAGCCAGAGGCCGTATAAAGAAGGGCCGCATGAAAGAGCCGTATAAGTAGGCCGCTTAGAGAGCCATTTATAAGCGTCGAAAATTTGACCTACTTTCCGCCTTATATGCGTTGTTTTAAGCGGTCGTTTGCTAAGAGTGTAACAGCCAGGTCTTTGCACGTGTCACTTCAGCTTCGCACAGAAGGCGTTAGACCATGCAACCATGCAATGCATAACGTTCGTGTGCGCTCGACAGCCCGACTTAGGCCTTTTAATGAGTGGGCCCGAGTCCAGCCCGGCCCGCAGCCTCAAGCCCGGGCCCGGCCCAGGCCCGGACTTTCAAGCCCGAGCCCAGCCCGGGCCCGCCAGAAAACGCTTCGGACGGCCCGGGCCGGCCCGCGGGTGGGGCCGCGCTCGTGCAGTGCTCTACTGTGTATGCCCTTGAATTTTTTTATTCTTTCTTCTTTCTTCTATCCCTTGCCATCGCAGACAACGCGCTCGACGAAGCATGAGCCGGCTGTACATCGGAGATACACTAACAGAGTGGGTACAAAAACATCGTTGCCTGGGCGTAATTATCTATGATCGCCTGTCTTGGCCCCCTGCCGTTAACTTCGCCAGGCGCAAAACGCAGACGATCTTCAAATATGTGGCCGCCCTGCCTGCTAGGGGCCCTGGCTGCGGCCAGACGACAGCCCTACAGGTGTATCAGTCAGCTGTGCTCTCTCTCTTGATGTACGCTTCGCCAGTTTTGAACGTGCCGCCTAGTCTGATGTCTCAGTTGGAACGGGACCACCTTGTTGCCCTCCGAATCATACTTGGTTTACCTCGCGAGGCGCAATCTGTTCTTGTACTCACGGAAGCGCACCAGTTGCCCTTGAGGCCACAGGCAGACGAGAGAGCGGTGCCCCATATCGAGTGTTTGCACCGAGCAACAGACAGTAAAGCCCTTCTAATCACCTCACTCAACGCCGGGGATCTCGCATGGGGAAAATGGCGGCATTGTTTCCTATGATTGCCGGCAGTTCAGAAGATTCCACTTCTTTCACAACCCTAAAAGTGCACAACCAGTCCACCTTCCCCATTTATCTTTCCATTCCCAGAATACATAAAAAGTCTCACCAGCCTGTTTCGGCACTATTTCAGTTGGCCCAGTCGCACCTATTTGAAAAATTTCACGATTAACTTCATGTATATACAGACGCATCTGTGCACAACGATGGCCAAGGTGGCTCTGCAGCTTTCTATTGCCTTCATCAACACCTGCGGAACTATCAGGGATTGATGTTGTTCTGAAATACGTTCAAGAAGAGTTAGGAGCATCAAAGTTTGTCATACTCACCGCCTCTCGTGCTGCCCTTAGTATACTGTTGCGAATACCAGTGGATACCTTCGCATGTGGGTATTGCTGGGAATGCAGAGGCCGATCACCTAGCTTCAACTTGTGCCCACAACGAGTTTGACTGCCAAGAAATTTCATGCCTGTTTGACAACGCTCGTCTCTTGATCCGCCAACACATTTTAAAGCAGCACCCTGACCAGCGTGTAGCAAGCGGATTGTTCCCTCCCCGTATTTGTGGTCGTGGAATGTTTCGTCTTGACAGAGCCTTCTTATACAAGCTAAGAGTTGGCTATGCGTGCGTTGGCGTGCGTGAACGATTATACCGTGAAAGTCGTGTAGACAGTCCGTCATGTACGTCGTGTGGATCCTGTGAGACACTAGAACACAATTTTTTAGTGTCCCGCATTCCTTATGCAGTGAGCTCTGCTCATCAAGGAATATCGACGTATTGCTCTTAAGTGTACGAACCTTGATGATTGCCTGTTCCCGGGAGGTTGTGCTGCTCTGCGTGACAAGGACCCATCGAGCCCTACTTAATTTCTTAAAAAATAGCAATTTGGCCTCACGCTTATAGATATTTTTTTCATGTGACCACTTATTTGTGCTTACGTCCGTGCTATTTCTTTTTTTTTCCTATCTTCCTTCCTCTTTCTTTCCCCCCTATGTTCCTTTCCTCTATATTTCTCCTTTCCCAAATGAGCAGGCAGGCGTTGTGCCCCTTTAGGTGGCAGTTGTCAGCCTGTTCCCTCCTTATTTTCTCTGTGTCTTCGTGTTTTCTATGTATTCAAGCCAAATAAATAAATAAATATGATCCCTCGCAATAGTTTTATCCATAACTTCGCTTGCGGGCGTGGTTTTACTGCCTTCGGTATTTTCCAGGGCCTTAAGTGCGCTGTCATTTATGTCTCAAGGCACCAATCATTCTTTGGAGTGCATTATTTCCTCAAACTCAAAGCTACATATGCTATATATAACTTAGTTTATTTCGCGGATACGCTTGTTTCCCTTAAACCTCGCTGTATGCATTTTTGAAGATGATCGCTTAGCCATGATATCTCTAACCAAAGACCGTAAAATAACGGCGCAAGAACGACGGACGAACACACAGAGATAAACAGCGTTCGTTTTCTCTGTGTATTCGTCCGTCGTCTTTGCGCTGTTATTTTAAGATCGTTAACAACCAACTAGCCTGATTTACCGCCATTGGTAATCAAAGACGACGTTGCCGTTTTGTTTGAGATTTTGCACGCCTAATCTTTTGCGGTTTGTAAATGGAAGCACGTGTGGAGTCCAAGTCGTCTGCGTAGTACAGCTCGGCGCTGTTATCTCCTGCGCTTATTTATTCGCGACAAAAAAAAAAAAAGGTTAAGCGTAAAGAGCAGATGGTTTAAGTTTGTCCTCGTTTGTAAACAACATCAACAAGGGCAACAGTAAACAACAATTAATGATGGTATTTCTCCCACGCGCGCAGATGCGGCGAGTGCGCGTGCTGTCAGGAGTACCGGCGCACCCTACAATTTTTCTGAATTACGGCACGATGGTGGGGTGGTACCTCCATCTCCTCTTTCACTTTTCTTTGGGCCGTGCAGTGCCTGCATATTCGCTTCTCGTGTTTACCACTCCCCACCCACTGTTTACTGATTTTTTCATCGCAAGCTCCCATCTTCCCCAACCTGCCGTTTTTTGGATCTTTTCTAAGCGCACATTAGCGGCTGGTACGATGGAAAGATGCTGTTCTGTTTTCAATTCTAGGGTGATGCACTTTCTGTTTAACTTCGCTCTGTGTCATTACTTCTAATTTGACAAGGTAAAAACGCAACACTCCATGTAGCCGTTTTGCGTAACATACTCAAGCAAACACTACTCTACAATCCGGCTAACATTCAATCTATACAGGTTTTATTTAGCTCGAGCAGCTACGGTTCTGCCCGAGGTCTCAGTGGTTAGGCATGGTACTGTTCAGTTAAAGCTTCGACTTATATCATCGAAACAACAAGGCACAGAACATTATTAAACGTATATAATTACGCGATGCGCATGTCGCTTACTTGGTATGTTTTCCGCTGATTTGTGCGGAAGCTCTCAACACGAGCCCTATACTTGTGCACTGCTTGGCATACCATAAGCTGCAAATTAACGCTTCGGTCAAACTGAAACACTTCAAAGACTACACAGTCATCCATGCTATATCTCAAACAATATCAAGTTATTCTAATGCTAATACAAGAAAACTTTACCTTTACAGTTCTTATTTAAACACATGAAAATGGATAAAAAGTTTTCCTCTGCAGTGTGTTGACCAACATTAGATTTGCATTCTTAAAGAAATATTTTTTTTTACTATAAATTGTATGGAGACCACGTTTATTACTTCGGCAGTCATTTTTCTTTTAGAAAGAATATATATTCGTAAATCAAAGTGACTAAAACATTTTTTTTTTCAATTGTACCTTGCCAATACTTGGGAGTATGGCATTTGGTAGGCAGCACCAAAAAAAAATGACTGAGGGGAGCAAAATAGATGTGGTATTTATGATTAAAAAATAAAAAAAAAGAATTTTTGGAGAACCCTTCTGTGAACTCGTTGTAAGCGTTGCAACAACTTAACGTAACTGCAGATTCAACCATAAAATCCGTTCACTTGGATGTTCTAAGAGATGTAGTTCAAGAAACTGGGACGCACCATATTTGTATGCAATAGAATATTTTTAGACTTTTGCTTCAGCTTTATTTTCGAAACTTACCGATGTGCGAAAAATTTGTAAAAAACATGCGGCCTTAACTACCGAACTGCTTCGTTCGGTGAGGGGAATCGGGACCTTTATATAGAAGCAGATAAATTCTAATTCTTTAGGTTTACTTCCTTTACTTGTTCTAACTGTTTCTTTCTTTCTTTTTTTCAAGGTGAGTACGTGGACCAAAACCTTAACGGCTTTTGTTGCTGTTCATTAAATGAGGCAACAAAGCTCTGCCCCCACGATACTGACATATATAAGCAGGCCACTCTTAAAATATATATCGGCCTCCGTTTCATGTACGACGTAAAGAGCCTTTCTTAAAAAAGTATCATACAACAACAAAGGCCTTCAGCGGTGCCTTATATTTTCATGAGTGGTGGTGAAGTGAAGCCTTCTTCTCGCACCGCAACGTCGAATGAAGACAAACAGCATTAGAATGTCATTTTTCTTGGCAAGAAGGAGCACCCGTCACTCCGTAGTTTCTAAGGAGTTCGGAGCATCACTTTTTTAGCCCCATTAATCTTGCTGAAAGAAAACTCCGCGCCCTCTTTTTTACCGGTTTCGTTGTGTTTTATTTTCTTAGTCTTTTTTTTCATACAAAGACGAGATGTACGAAGTGGCCGCAGACTGTCCACTCTCACACTGTGCCGTACTTCGATAATGCGCCACACATCGTTTTTTCCACGTAAGTTCTTGCCAGATTATCTGAATCCTGACAACAAATCTTGATTCCGCGTTCCAAGAAACACAAATAAGATTAGTACACTTGTACATCCTCAAAAGATATAATAAAGCTGTACTTATAGTGATCCGTCACACTGTGCTATAAGCTCTGCGACATTTCTCATTCAACAATGTCTCGCGTCCATCTCCTCCTGAACTTCTGTCTTATGTGGACATACTACAACAAATAACACTGTCCCGCTGTCACACCATCGCTAGCACAGTGACTGTAGTGGATGACTCTTGCACGTAATATCGCTCAGTGTTTTCTTGCGATGCAGTCGTGGATTATTGAGACACACTCTGGAAATGGCAGATAGCTCATGCAACTGGAGTACTTCTCATTGTTTGCATGTGACAGCTACAACTTCACTTTTGACAGCCTTTCTTATGTTCTTCGGATTTCTATTGTAATCAGAACTTTGTGACGTCCGTGGCTTTTAGCACAAATTTAGGCTTAACTTTTGCTGCGAACAAGCCTTTGCCCGCTTCGCTTGCCACTCTAAAATTCATGACGTATATATGAGGCCTTACATCGCATTTGGCTTGGGCTGGATTTGATTATCGAATTACAGTATTTAAAAATACAGCGATATTACACGAACAACGTAGGGTAACGTTAATAATCCTGCCTGGGATTCTCGAAATGAAAACAAAAGAAATTCAGAGCCCTTATATTAGGGAAAGACGGATGACCAGCGAAGCTGTTTATTTTGTTCAATAATATTTAAAATTTTCTCTCCTGACATAACCATTTGCCTAGCAACGTCAACAGTTGTCCCTTGATAACATGACTGCCAACTGCCGTGGGTCAAAGGAGATACGACGCTTTCCTTCCGCGACGCCATTTATTTTTCGGAGGTGCGCCAGTACAACGGGGTTCGCGTAGTCGTTGGTGGTGGCGAACCGGGGCATAACTCCCTTTAAAAAAAGCCGGCAGATCCCACACATTGTGGGAATCGATGTAATGCGAAGCAGCCAGCAAAGAGCTGCATACATCGTCTTGTATGTCATTGAGGAAAATGCATGTCATGGTTTTCATGTTAACTCCTATTATTTATGTTCGTCACACAGTAACGTCGCGCAATACCAACTTCGGGGCATATCAAGCTAGAGAAACGGCCGCCAGCGCACCACGAGCGTGGCACGTCATGCTGTACATAACGTGCGTGTCATGAATTTTACGTTAACTCGTGTTTTTATGTTCGTCACACAGTCACGTCGCAAGATACCAATTTTGGTGTATATCAAGCTAACGAAACGGCCGCCAGCGCACCATGAGCGTGGCATGTAAATCATGCTGTACATGACATGCGTGTCATGATTTTCATGTTATGACTTGTCATTTATGTTCGTCATACAATCATGCTACGCCATACTAATTTTGGTGTACATTCGATTAACCAAGTGACCAGCAGAGCACAAAGTCGTAGGCGGATAGATAGATAGATAGATAGATAGATAGATAGATAGATAGATAGATAGATAGATAGATAGATAGATAGATAGATAGATAGATAGATAGATAGATAGATAGATAGATAGATAGATAGATAGATAGATAGATAGATAGATAGATACGCTCAAAATCGCAGAAGTTCGCTAAGAAATGCTTCGCATTTAAAATTGGACGCGTATCTGCGTGCTTCGCTGCAAGTGTCGTCGAAAGACGATAGTCTTCTGCCGGCCGTACTACATGAGTTCTGGTCTCATCCGTGGCCACCCGTGATGATATTCCCAGGGCCACTGCCAGGTGGCAGCACATAATCGTCGGCAGAGGGCTTTTTGGTGCATAGCGTCGGATTTTCAGCGCAGCCTAAGAAACACTAGGGTCGTTAAAATTACATATCTATGTATTTTCTAGTAAAGGGACACACCACCTAATACCTACGTATTGGGGTTGCGCCTCAGATATGCGTAATATTTGCTTTTTGATTGACAATGTTCACAAGTATGAACGCAGCTACCAGTTCAAGATGGCTGGGCGTTCAGCAAGTGCTTGAACTTTGGCCGCGTGGCTGAATCAGGCCAGTGAAAGAAACCCACGTGCCTGGTATGGCAAATTGAGGCGCCATCCATGAACTGGGATCAGAGTTAAAATCTGCGTTCCGTCTCTTTTCTCCCAACTCTCTTCAACCCCCTCTCTGGTGGGATCAACTCGCTCTCCTCCGGGAGGCGCGCTTGCCGCCGCCTTGCTGGCGCCACCGACTTTGAAATCCGTTAGAAAGTTTCGTGTCTGGCGTTGGTGAGGCGTGCGTTCGCCGTCGTCGCTCGTCCGTTTCATGGTGCTCGCTCGATGTGTGTTGTGCGACGCGATGTTTTACGACTCGCGCTGTTCGTGCATAGTGATTTGCTGCTCGAATACTTCCAGAACAAGTCTCGAAATATATGCGCCGGTCCCCAAAAGAACGACAGGTGAGCGTGCCCTTTGAATCGCGGTTTTCATTGTGTCCACTTGAGTTCACGTCCAACTGAGTAGCTCTTCTCGGCAGGGGGGGGGGGTGTGAAGTTAATGTTTTATAAAATCACTGATTTGGAAAGGGCACGATGCTGCATTGAAATCGTTATACGAACAAGCAACGGACATGAAGCCCATGCGACGTAACTATAGTTACAGGTTTACAACTCTCACATAACCGCGTGCTTGAGTGTGTGCTTTGCATTTGTCTCCGGTTAATTACTCGCCATCGCCTGTAACCACGTTTGTGAGACATTAGGTAGATGTGTGAAAACTTGTGCTGCTCTGAGACGAACAAGCGAGTTCGCTTTTGCACGAGTCGATGGCGCTCTTTACCTGATTGGAACTTGTCCCTTTTCTTCAGGGTGGAAGCGTTTTTATAGTATTTCGGAACGCCACATAGCTGATGGTGCGCCCAAAGAAAAGCTGAAGAATTGCAGAATTGGCGCATTTCAAGGAGAGATGCCATGAATCCTCCGATATCATCCGTTCTTCTCCGCGTTTATCATCACTAGTTATATGAAAATCAACGTGTTTGGAAATGTAGTCAATAAAGTGCGGCCAATATTAGTTGTGTTATATGTGGAGTTCAATTTGACGTCAGTGGTATTTAGATGATTATTCTATTTTTAGGCATTTCAACTGCTTTCATTGTTTTTGCATTGCAGTGAATGTTCAATTTTATTAGTTATGATAATTTTGTGCAATATCGTGTGCATATATCAGAAGCTCTTCTGCACTTTTGTCAGTATAAAAATTGTGTGTTTTTAATATGTGCCCTAGAGTATGTTCTGTTTTTATTCCACTGTTCTTGAAGTTCTTAACTTTGCAGAGAACTTTCGTGTTGTTTAGTGATCATGAACACGTGTACGTTATCTCCCGTTGGTCACTTCTGTTAATCTCCTGAGCCTGTACCGCACCACATATCATGAAAATGTTGATTTTCGTAAATGAGGACAATAAAACGAGGCCAAAGATATTTTGTGTTGTGAGTGCAATTCATTCTTTTGCGTTCTGGCTCATGCTGCACGACTGCAGTGTTTGCAGAATGCCTGATTGCAAATTGCGTACATTCAAACGCGCAACGAACGCGCGGCGCAGCACGGGCAGCGGAAGCAAAAAAAAAAGCGCCCGGCGAGCTGCTTGCGCAGCGCGCGGACGAGGGAGTCATAAAAAAAAGGAGTGAGAGAGGGAGCCCGCGCACGCAATCAAAACAAAAAGAATAAAAGAAACGGCGCACGCGCGAGAGCTAGGAGAGGAGGCGCAGCTGGTGTTAATGTTGCCTTGACGACGCATACCGTGTGCGCCGCCATTCTGCACTTTGAGTCTCTGAATCCCAGCCGCCAGGATAGTAACTGAAGGGACGTTTGGCGCTGCCAGCGCTGACGTCATGAATTAGGACGTCCTATGGGAGGTATACGGAGTAACCTCCCACTGGCTAAATCATGTGACAGACGGACAGACCAAAATTTCTGCTTTAAAGTATCCCAAGAAAGATCTTTAAAAACAGTTGTGACACGTCCCGCACATCGGCGCCTGCTCGAGGCAGTCCGATGACACACATCGTCGCCGCCGCACAGTCTCGCTGCAGTTTATCACCCTCGCAGGAAATGGTGGAAAGGTGTTGGGCGAACCACAGACGATCACAGACGCCACACGGGTACCCAAACGGATTCCCTACTACCTTCAGCTGAAATCTTGCCGAGACTCCCGGAAAACTCTACTCTGGGTTCCAATGAACTTCCCGGCGGGCGTTTTCGGCTTCGCGGTAATGAGGATTCTAGCGAGCAATGCGTCTGCATTCAGCGTCGTTGGCCCGTTGTTGGACATTAATTTTGGACAGGTGGCCTGCGCACGCCATGGGGAAAATTGTTTGTTGACATTACAGAATTTTCCGGATCCTAGCAATTTACAGCTTCGCTGCAAAAAGGAAGTGTGAAACCTATATACGTCTCAATAATTTTCCGCTAATTAAAAACAGAAACATAGGAGCGTGCACGCCAAGACATCGCAGTACGGGCCACATAACCATGCAAAGTTATGCCATTCTGCACCACTGAATGGGACAGCTGAAATATTAACTGCCAGTGGGACAGGCTCTATGCAAAGTGTTCTCCCACGCTTCCTCGAAGTTGTCGTTGATGTTTGTTTCATTCGAAACATGTTCTGGCAGCTTTTGAAACGTAGGCAACCTACCTGCGCAATGGTGAAGCATGCCAAGACCAGTAGAATGTCTCTTTTTCTCGGCTGTCTACTGGACAGTTTCGCGTACTCGTTTCCGCTCCAGCGCCTCGCGTTCTTTTAGTCCGCTCGTTGCCCATAGAGAAGGCGTCTTTGATGCTTGGAATGCCACTGTGCGTAGTCCGGGAAAAACTCTTAATGAGAGGATGGCGAAATTGTCTCCGAGGAAAGACTGCGTGGACGAGACCTGCATGGCCTGCCGAGAGAACAAAGAAAATGTATGCTCGAAGAAGCGCAGTCGCCATAGGCTCACAACGAGCGTGCTTTCAGTAGGCGCTTCCACGAGCGCTCTTGCGCGAATGGTGTACACATGCGTAATGTGGAACAATCTTTCACTCAGGGCTGGGCAGTATCGCGATACAAGAGTATCGCGATACTCACCAGAGATACTTTTGAGTATCTGTGTTTCTGTATCGAGATACATTTGAAAAATGTATTTGTATCTCAGTAGTGAAATACATTTACGATGTATCGCCTGTATCGCGATACTATGCAGGACACGGGTATCTCGTTACATTGTTTTCTTGTGTCGGATATGAGTTGAGGCGTGCTTCCAATGGGGGAATGACGTTATTTTTTTCTTTTTTGTGCCAAGACAAGCAAAGGCGCGCCACCGGTCGCCGACAGATAGGGCAGCGATGGTTTCCCCTCAAGCACAGAATGGTACATGTGGTAGAGCGCGCTACGCCGCAGATGGCAGAATCGCGGGGGCAGCGTTGTTGGTCTCAGCCGACGAAAGTCGCTGTCTCTCAAAGTCAGTGCAGCACGTTTAATTTTTTTCGGGTGGCAAGCCATTACTTAGCGACCCCCCGCGCGGATACCGCCTTGGAATAGGCTTTGCAATGCTTCGCGTGCGTTCAGTTCTCAAAGCGGCGGCACTTCCAAAAGCAGTTCCCGTAGTCGCGGCGGAAGTGACTAGAAGATGGCTATCTTTGACGCGCTTTCAGCCACCTCTCCAATGTCAGGTTGCGTTCCTAATTGATTACATGCGTGAAACGGTCTTTTGTGGTAGCAGTCTCCCCCACGCCGGAGCCGACTTCGCCTGTTGCGGCTTTCTGAAATGGGTGCTGGTAGCGTCGGTGGTGGTGACAACTTCATTGAAGCCGACGGGGTCAGACGGCTGATGATTACGAAAATGGGGAGAAACTTCGGATTCTGAACAGTCAGAACAACCCAAGTGAGGGCAGAAGTGTTTCGGTATCTAGATGACCCGAGAAGATATATCGCCCCGCTGCAGGGCAATACGGCTATGAAGGCGATATTTATTCACTATAACACGAATTTGTGCTCGCCTTCAGCGGTAGACAGACTTTTTTTCTTTCGTGAGTCTTGTGCTGAGGCTGAACCGACGCTGTTAGAAGACAGCCTATTTGAGAAGCCTACACAGCAACCTTCTCAGCAAAGCGGATCTTCAAAATAAATGTGTGCTTTTTTTCAATTCACTGGTGTGCATTAGTGAATCGAGTGATTTGCTTAAAGTGTGCTATTTCTAGCATAGCTTAGTTTGTTCGTCAAGTATGCCGATTTCGGTGTCCAATCCTTGTTACTGTTGCTGTGAAATAGTGTATTTTTATTGCAATTGATATTTGTAATTGTGTCATTATTACTAATTATGTACTTTGTCCACCCCCCTCCCCTGCAATGTCTTATATTAATTGCGATGAGGGTACTGTAATAAATAAATAAATGAACTGAATGTTTCGATGCGCTGTAACTTTAATTACAACATTATGCTGCACTAATAAGTGTCTTTGCGTAGTATGAGCATCCTTGAAATAAAGAAAGTATTCCAGTATCTGTATCGCTGTAACTGTATTCCGGAATACTTTTTTCGTCTTATTGCAAAAGTATCTTCGAAATATCCCGTTACGTTAAAGGCAAATGTATCTCAGTATCTGTATTTTAGGCGTCCAGTTCATGTATTTCGATATCTGTATTCCGGAATACTCTTCTGAGTATCGCTGCCCAGCCCTTCCCACTCGATCTACTCCGGTAGAAGGTTTGAAAGGGAGCGTTACCGATGTCTAGTTCCTGCAACAAGTTCCTACCGATAATTCCACGTTGCTGATCCGCTTAGCCTGAGGCATTTAGTTAATGCAACACAGAGCATGCTGCTACACGAGGAAAGTTAGCACGCACTGAAGTTATCATGGTGTTGAGAAACACAAGCGTAATGTTTATTTATGTCAGACAAGTGAACATATCCTGCAACACCTAGTCTGATAAATTATCAGATTTCGCAATTTATCACACACAATGCCTGGGCTACACATGCTCCTTTGCGGTTACTTAACAATCATTTTACTTTAACAAAATTCCAATGCAAATGAAGCACAGAGAGATAATTAAGTGCCTCTAACGGCGTCGCCTAAGGAGCCTGCGTATGTCGCCTGGCTTATTGAAGTGCTTTCTTTCTCGGAGAACTTCAGAGAATTAGCATACAGAAAATTTGCGTGGCCAAGTCAATTGAATGTACAACATTTCGTGGCAGTACATACAGCAGAACAGGCCTAGAGAATTTATGAAATTTTCAGCATAGCTCCTGTCTCCTCTGCGGGAAATATACTGAGGGAATGATCACGAATGTGAATGAAAGCGACCTGAAAATAATTGTTAAACAGGGAGTGTCGCTGGAGACAAACGTTTCTACAAGAGAACTCCTATTGTCGAGCTGTTGACGAAAACAAGTCCACTTTCTGAAACGTTGCCAAAACGTGGGCGCATTAAGGGCACTCCTGTCACAGTACCATGATTATTTGCATAAAAAAAACGAATTATTTCATGTGCTTGCACAAAGAAACACTCTCATAATTGCTGATGTGGACAGCTTATTCTTAGCTAGCTATTAGCCATCTTTTCCATCCATATTGTTATTATTGTTGCAATACGCACCTAAGCTTGAACCTCATATAGAAAGTGTGCTCTCATCTTCAGTGATCTGTGAAATTTGTAACCCAGATAGCAACGAATGCCCAACGAAATAAATATCGCTCATACGGCTCCATTGGACTGTATAGGCAAGTTGTATGAGACGTACAGCGAGCAGAGCCATCTGTATACCGACGTCTCAACCACCGTGGATGGGTCTGCAGGGTGAGCGATCTTTCCTGCAAGAACAACCACCGTGAAGATTAGGCTATCCCACCAGACAACATCGACAGCTGCGGAACTTGCTGCTCTGCGTAGCGCACTTAGAGTAATTCATGACCAACCACCAAAGAAATGGAGCGTGTTCACAGACTCCAAGGCAGCTCTGCAGTGCCTGATATTCGCCTGACGCCGGGAACCTCACGAGCATCTAAGGTTTCCCCACTCACTTTAATCCAAGTGCCAGCTAAAATAATCCCTACGCCACTGAAATAATCTGAGCGCCATACCATTTAATCCATGTGCCAAACATTTAATCCTAGCGCCAACATATTTAATCCAGGTGCCAGCACGATTAGGCCGCGTGCCAGTGAGTTTAATCCTAGTGCCACCATGTTTAATCCAAGCGCCAACAACTTTAATTCAAGTGCCAGTCACTTTAATCTATACACAATAAACAGTAATACGGGGCATGAAAACGGCAGTGCAATTGAAATAGAGTTGCTACAATATGAAATACGATAGCCGGAAAGCAGACTGCACTAATATTTGTATTCGCCGCTATTATTCATGGAAAAAAAACTTACTGCCATAATTTGCTTGAGCCGTGTTTGGAGGGCTTATACTTTGATATGCATTAGTTTGTGGAGCAATGTTTGGAACGAGCGCGATTATATTAATGGGAACGAAAGAAAGACATCTGCGTGCTGCTCATTAAAACATGTTAACGAATATTTTGTAGTTCAACAAAATTAAGTGTTACTCACTAAGCTCATAATTGGATTTTGATTTTGGCACAATATAGAGCAGTTACTCACTAGAGCTCATAATTGATTTTTGGTTTTGATACAAAATAGAGCAGCAGCTCCAGGACAGGTCGTGTAATGCGAAGGAAAGACAGTCTATGCTCAGTTAAATTGACGCAATGGCTACCAAGATATCGAAAACCCAGCCGAGGGCGGCAATGGGTCAAATGGAGTACGGAATTAAGAAATTATCAAGCTCGCGCAGGGCAGGGCGAACTGAAGATCATTCGAAGAGCTTTTCGTTCTGCAGTGTACTAAAACATAGACTGCTGATTACGATATGTGGACAACGGAAGTTATATTTTATATTCGTGTTAATTTCTATCTTTTTATTAAAACAAAATGATGTGTCCGGTGATTTGAACCGTATTAACTGTTGGCCTAGTTCGCACGGTGACATATTTAACGCAGTGCGAGAAAACATACGCAGATAAAACAAGGCACAAGGACGAGCGGTAGCCCTTGCCCCTTCCCTTTACTTTATACTCATTATTCCGCGCTGCATTATGGATATCACCGAACATTTGAATCTTACGGATGTCAGCGAAATGATAAACTTATTGGATCAATTTTGTATATCTAACGTGTACACACACAAACACATATATATAATTTAGTCAATGAGAGGGGGCAGAATGGGAATATAGGTAAAACAAAAGAGAACAATATTTTTGCACACTCCAGATCACTCGAGAAATGCAACATAAGCACGGGTTATAAGTATTTATTAGAATAGCGCTGTCTCCTAGGGCTTGGAAACGGATGTTCACAAGTCATCTTCACGCAATTGTTCAGACACAAAAGAAAAAATTGTGCCGGTCAAAGGCCGCGCAGTCCACGCGCTGTATCTGCTGCATGGAGTGCCGAGCTGCGTCCAGCAGCAAAGAACGCCTGTGCTCTTTTTTCGTCGTAACCTTGCGGTGTCGCCAGCGCTAAATCAGGGCGTTCGCTTAGGTAGGCCTTCAAGTGCGACTTGAATTTCGAGAACACTTTTTCTATTGGGTTGAAGAAGGGACTGTACGCTGGCAGGCGATTGATAGAGTGCATTGAGTTAGCCAAAGCTGCCTGCTCTTCCCGAGCATGAGCAGCGCCATCAAAAATGAACACAGCTTCTGTGTTTGGCTCCTCGCTTTCCAAACGGGCCGAAACATCGCTGAGGAAATTGTTGAAAACAGCTCAATTAACTCTGTCCACTGCAGTCCAGTGAATAACGCCATTCGCGGACATACAGGCCATGGTGTTCAAGTTCGCTCCTTTTGTCGTCGTGGTCGTGTGGACAGCTGGTTGCCCTTTAGCTGCCCTGCCAAAATTCCTGTAACACCAGATATTGTAGTTTGTCTCGTCCAAGTAGAACCGGCACACACGTGGGCCATCGGACTGCAGCCACTGGGCGTACAGCTTACGGCTGTCACGGTTGCGGTTGCGGTCTGCGGGCCTCTGCGTCACCAGCTTCACCGAGTAGCTGTGGGCGTCCAGCAAGCATCAACTGTGCTTGTGCTGATCGTCACTCCAGGCATTTCATCCTCCAGGGGCCGTCTTTATCTGTCTTAGAGTAAATGTACAGTTTTCGTCGAGAATTCGCCTCAAAGTACTCACGACGTCATCTCCAAACTTTTTTTAGAAGCGCCACCCCGCAACGATTTTTGTCTGTCGGTAGCTGCAATCGATCTTGCTGTTTTTATGTTGATGCCCAGGGCCTCCGCCAGTTGATTTAGGTCGCCACCACGCCTGTAGACGTCCACATTCCTCGCTCTGTCGAGCACCGACACCCTGCTGTTTTTCGACGAGGTTCATCTGGATCTTTGAAACATGACCCTCGCTTGTGTCCAGCCATGACTTCAAGCAAAGCTCTCTTCTCGTCTGGAAATATTTCCCTCCGAAAACACGCGTGTTACAAGCGACGACGCTTCAGGAACACATCGTCGTCTGTTACATGAACATGGCCATCTCCTTTGACGCTTTTACATAAAACCTAATTGCATATAAACCCAAATAAATGCACGGTCACTTGTTTTAAATGGTTATTCTTTGATTTCAGGAAAGGGTGAATATCGTCTGTAAGTCACCATCGCTCTCATCGAGCCGAGCAGACGACTGCGAACGCTTTTGCGGAAACGTAGCCTTAGTGCCGTCTGCTAGCAGACGACTTGAATCTCTCCCATATACGATCAACGGAGTACGTGATCACCCCAAATTCTGCAGTAGCGGTGAAGCATAAACTGTTTCGATGCTTAAACTTTTACCACGTGCTTATAATGAGAGTATACATTTAGCAACCGAACATATATAATTAAACCGCCCTGCTTTTTGAATTCTAAGATAAATGACACCAAGACGTACGGGCAAAATACCGTAGTACCTTATTTCCTAAGCGCGACCATGTATTGGCAAAATATAAATATTCCTCTCGCTTCATGTTTACCTTGTTCCGACATTTAGACTATATAAATTGGTAAACCGTCTGTTTCTTCTGTATGGATTAAACTGACTGGCACTTGAATTAAAGTTGTTGACTATTGGATTAAACATGGTGGCACTTGGATTAAACTCACTGGCATGTGGCCTATTTGTGCTGGCGCGTGGATTAAATATGTTGGCGCTGAGATTAAATGTATGGCACATGGATTAAATGGTTTGGCACTCAGATTATTTCTTGAAATAACGTCAGAGCTTTGCGCTCAAAGTGACCATCAGGCATTACTACGAAGCCACCCTCTTTATCAGCTCGCAGTGCTACTAAACCTTGTTGCTTGAGAAATTTAACCACGTTCAATATAGGTGGTGTTTTCCCTCTTCTTAGAGTGCCATTTCTTAGTAAACAGTCAACGCCTTCCCCAATGGCTCGATCACGGTTGTCTTCTTCCGCGCGGTTTGCAACGTCTCGCACCATAGCAAGGTACTGGTGTCGTGATGGCGCTGGCTCATAGCTGTATTTTGGGCCTTTATCCAGAATCTTGAGTACTTCTGCCGGTAGGTTTCCTCCAATTACCGTGGTGCTTGGGATCTTCTGTGCCTTTCTGTCACAGGGAGCTACGCTGAAGCGTGCACGCTGCCACATGAAATCAGTCACCTGAGCTGCCACCTTTTTATAATCTGTATACTGTCTATATCCTGCACTGGCGTCTGCATTCTGGCTTGTGAGAACACGCAACCAATCCTGGAAAAGGCGAACCTGCCGCCAGGACTCAGACTTGAGCACTTTACATACCCTCCGGCAGTGTCCCCAGGATGGGTCGATGGAGCCAAACAGCCGTCGAACGTCCGGAGGGATCAGCTTACGGATCCTTCCAGATTATTTCTGTGGCGTGCGGATTATTTTAGCTGGCACTTGGATTAAAGTGAGCGGGAAAACCTTAGTGTTGGAAATTAGAGCGCTGCTCCATCACATCTTCGTGCAAGGACATGACACCACCTTTCAGCGGCTTCCACGTCACTGCGGCATATTGGGCAACGAACACGCCGACGCTGCTGCTCGAACTGCACACGAAGACGGCGAAAAAGAATCCATCCCGTTATCAAGAACGGATGCTGCAATGAAAATTCGAGAGATTGCCAATGAAGACATGAAATCCTTGTGGAACACACCAAGTTTACAGCACACACGACTGCACAGACTGGACCCGTGTCGTCGACTTCGGCCTTCGTCCGGACTCTCTCGACTCGAGGTAACGGTGCTTTGGAGACTGTGGCTTGGTGTTGCTTTCACTAAATATTTTGCCTTCCGAATCGGCATGGCAGACAGTGCTGCTTGCAGCCAGTGTGACAGCGAAGAAACGATAGACCACGTTCTTTGTCGCTGTCCTCGCTATAGCTCGCACAGACTGTCGTTAGATGCTGTGTTGGCCCGCCTTGACGACTGACCCCTGTCGGAACAGTTAGTGCTAGAATGCCGACCCGAACTGTCTTCACACCGAAAATCAATTAAGGCCTTACTGAACTTTTTGCGTGCCAGTGGCCTATTGAATAGGCTTTAGTAATGCCGCTCTGCCCCTTCCTTTTGTTTATATCTTTTTTTTATCGCGCGCCTGCTCTTCTCTCCGCTTTCCTTTCCATCTTTCTTTCTCTTTCCCCCTCCTCTTAGTGTAGGGTAACAAACCGGATGCTACATTTCTGGTCGACTTCCCTGCCTTTCTCTCGTTTTATTATATCTCTCTCTTATGGCTTCCAACTAACGCAGCTTTCTGGGTCTTGTATAAAAGTAAACTACAACAATTATATTGCACCAATTGTTTCCTTATGTGAATAACAGGGATTTGACGTTATTTCTGACTCAACCTTAACGCGACACAAATTTAGGTTTTCGCATATACCTGGTAATATACGCGCGCATTACCACGTAAACTGAAAACGAGCCACGTTTAATGTGAAATCACATATCAGATGCAGTACCCGCTTAAGAAGTTATCGACGTTTCAGTGGTGACCTGACGTACCAACGACGTTTGAAATGTTAGTGAGAGCTGAGCTTGCAGCTTTAGGGGAACGGGAGTCGCTTTTGGCAGTATATAAATAACAAGCCACCTACATCGATGTAAGTGCGCAACACATCGTGTGGAAAATGTATGCCAGCCAGTAAATGACGGACAAGAGGGAGATCGGGTTTAAACGCGATTCTCGCGCCTACAGACTCAACCGCCGGTACCAGGAAAGCTTCACCTATAAAAGCAGCTGCGAATGTACTGTAGCATGCCGTCTTATGTCATGCATCTACGTTTTCTACTCAATGCCTACCAACACGGGGGGGGGGGGGAGTTGTGGGCTAAGAAGGCGAGCGCTAAGAGTGCGGCGGGAACTACACAATACTCACAAAACTTCGCGCATAAATTTCGCACGGTTCTTCTAAAAACTTGGCTTGCGTGCGGATGGTGTCTGTGAAATTCTGAGCAGAATATGTAAGGACTCGATCCATGTCGTGCGACCTCGGCACTTGTTCTTGTAGGTATTCTGGCGTGTAGAACAGTTTTCGACTTACACAGAAAGACTACAACCGGGAATATTTCTTTAGGCATGTCGATAGGCCAGAACTACAAAATATCATGAAGTTGTGTTCCGCAAGACAGGTTACGACTACCTCGTCTGAACCGTTGCAGAACGAAATTCCACGTGAATTAACAGTTCGCCATTTAGTTACGTGCGCATCTCAGTAATTACAAGGCAGCCTGCACAATTCAAGAGCTGATCGCACCATTTTGTTTCTTTTCTTGCATCACACAGATTCCATTTTAAAATTTCTTGTGAAAAAAAAAATTCTGGAGCCTTTCCCGTGTCGGGAAACGGAGGCAAGCGAAGCTCGGCGTGTGCGTGCTTGACCTGCTACTTACCTTTCTTTCTCTTTTTTTCTTTCTCTTTCTTTCTTTCGTTCTTTCTCTTTCTTTCCTTCTTTCTTTCTTTGTTTCTTTCTCTTTCTTTCTTCCTTTCTTTCTTCCTTTCTGTCACATTGCGCAATGCTCCCTCCTAATCGTTTCCTTTCTGCATGCCGGCAATTGGCCCTTCATCTGCGCGCTTTGCAGCGGAACACTTCAGTTGCTACAGGCAGCAACGACGGCCATGCGTTCATATCCAAGCAATAATGTATTGTAGTAACGTGAAGTGACAAGTGAAACCGATGAAAGATCAAATTGCCATTTCAGAAACGGCTGATCACCTAAAAGCCCGCGATCGGGAGGGCATCATTCATTGCATAAGGGCGCATACAATTACGATTATGTCCGTTGCACCTTAGAAGGCCGCATTTCTGTACACACGCCAGTGCCGGGGTTTTCTTGTACGACGCCGCTTGATAATTAAATTTTTGGGGTGCCCATGGAAAGACTTACCCCCGTATTCAGAAACGCTCCTTGACTTGAACTTGACTTGCGACCGCCTTCAACGCGCTTCGAACGCGCTGCCTTTAGGCGGTGCCAAGGCAGCACAAACGCGTTTCAAACGCGCTGCCATCAGGCGACGGCAAGTCAAGTTCAAGTCAAGGAGCGCTTCTGAATACGGGGGTTAGACCAAGCTGGAAAACAGACAACCACCAGTTTGTAGCACGAAGCTAACCTCCTTGGGTTAGACATGATTAAAAGGCACGCTATTAGTGGCTGTTTTCGGTTTCATTTCGAGAATCTCAGGATCAATTACCACTGATAGTAAGTGATCCAGATTCAAAAGAAGTCGCTACATGGCCAGTGATCAGAAACAAGATTCGTGTTCGATGCTATTTATGGTAAACGACATACGCCGTTGACGAACGCCTTTCTAATGCAACAATTGTC
Organism: Rhipicephalus sanguineus; assembly: GCF_013339695.2. Classification (NCBI taxonomy): domain Eukaryota; kingdom Metazoa; phylum Arthropoda; class Arachnida; order Ixodida; family Ixodidae; genus Rhipicephalus; species Rhipicephalus sanguineus. The sequence goes on from NW_023614618.1 coordinate 31,232, forward strand.
CGAATTTTCGCCGTGGTGTTCAAGCATATTCAGAGAAAACACTACAGCATGTAGTCAGAGAACATATTGTGGGCTTGCAGTAAAGCATTTAGGCGGCGCCATTGCTGTGTTGGCTCCGAAATGCCGTGGGCTGAATGGGCCTGCGCCGACATCATTTGCAGTTCTGCTAAGGTTCATATATAAATATTTTTTAACGGGCAACGCCGTAGAACTCTAGAAACGTTGGTAGAACTTTCCCATAGTAGAGCAAGCACATTTTTCAAGACACAGGCCAGCGTCCACCGCCATCTTTGTTGGATAGGGACAACTGCATGCAGCTCTTTTGTAGTAAAGCACATAGCACTCTAGCCCTCTATTGCATAGCGTCCTATATATGGCACATACCGATTAACATTTTTTAGTGAGGGCGCGAGAGACCCAGTTGAGAATGTGACACTGCCAGAGTAATTCCCATACTTATGCGCACTTAACATAAAAAAAGTGCTGCCATCCATAGAGCAGCAAGAAAAACCGACGTGAAATAGATTTCGCACTGCACGTGCAAGTTCGGCATGCGAACAACAGCGATTGCGATTTTCTTATCGCAACCTCTTTTTTCACTGTAGAGGCATGAAAAAATTATTCTGGGATATCTCGTGACCTTAAAAATTCATGCTCTTTATTACTTTTCTCAATTTCTTTCGCCACTATGGCATACAGCAGGAAATCGGTATGTGCCATATTTGGCACAGTATGGATATCAGTGACGAAATGCGCAATATGCTGCCACCTATGTTGTGCTCCACAATACAAATGCAAATAAAGCACAGCCTCTGAGATCATGCAGCACAGCTCTGTTGTGCAGGATTTAGGTTGTGGTGGTGGTTTTTTAGCTCCTTCACGAAAGTCTGAGGTGCCAGCACCAGTACCCGGCAATTTCTTTGTTACAATATTAGTGTGGGTACATGAAAAAATTATGTGAGCTCCGACTAGTTTGAAGTCAATATTTAGCTTTTTCGATTCCCTTGGCAACTGACGCTCCCAACCGCAAATCAGTGGTTGGTAATTTGAGCAGTAAAGTATATCAAGGCGGCAACATGCGAATAGACAAACGTGTAAGCGGCCATCTTGTACATAGATATCGGCGGTCAGATGCACTAAGTGAAATGTTCAATTATACCCCAACACAGGAAGCAAATGCTTTGCTTCGTTCCTCACATCACCTTAAAAAAACCTCAATCAGTGACATTTTGTTTTTCAGCCATGGCAGCAATATCACTCGCCCATCTGCATGGTGTGCCACATTTGGCACAAACCTGTATCTTCATTAATACAGTCACAATAAATCTGAACATTTTTGCATATTTCGGCTATCTTATGATCAAAGTCAAGAAAATAATTTTTCAAATGACTTTTTCGTAATTCATGCAATAGAGGGCTAGAGCATTAATGTTATGCTCAAAACACAAGTGGCATTTATATTCTCAATAGAAACCAACGCACAGCTATCAGAATTAGAGCATCACAAACAGAAAGTTGGGAGTAGCATCAGCATAGATCGCGAGCACAGTGAGCAGCGCGCTAGCAAAGCGTTTTCCAACAAGTAGACAATTTGGCGTAAAGTAGCCACAAACGGCAACCCTGCCTGCGTGCACGCGTCGGGCGAGTGAAGCGAGCACAAGGCAGCAACCAACCCTGTTATTGTCGGGAAACAGCGGCAGCGCCGGTAAAAAAAACATGGCGGCACTCATGGAAGCTGGTTCCTTCCGCCTCGAATTCATAAAGAGATCTTCGTGCGCTATGTAGCCCCCAAGATCAAATCCGACGCTTGTATTTGCGCTATATTTGCGTCCTGATGCATCGACAACAGTGCATTCGCGACTATTTTGTATAAATTCCGAAATTCTCGGAGACAAGGCTCAGCAGGCGTGGCTGAACAAACAGCTGATCTCAATAATAATGACAAAAACTTGGAGGAGGCTTGAGCTTCGGCTTCTTAATTGGGCCACATGCGCACCGCTTTAGCAGTCACTAGACTGGCTTCGCTATCCTATCCTAGAATGCCTGCTGCAAGAACAGGTGCGAAGTGCCCACTACGCCATAATTCCTCCTTCTGCGAATGGGCCAAGTACCCACTACACGTCCGTAAGGTAACACGCACCATTGCGCGGCTTCGCCTTTGATGATGGAGTGGCTGATAATGATGTTTAACTATGCCTGTGCGCTTTGTAATTTGTGGGAATTTAAACCAACAACTCGTTGCGCTGTTCGCACGTTTTGACGCCTGGTGTGATGCTACGCTTCGAGCACTCAATATTACATGTGTTAAAGACACTCCTCTCATTACATGACATTCTTATAGGGTTTTTTTTCCCCGAAATAGATTCAAGCACCTGCGTGGCTCTGGCTTCGATTACCACTTCGATTACCACTCCTGGCTTCGATTACCACTCGAACTGAAGTTTTTTTTAATATTTTATTTGTTTGCATCTGTCTAGAATTTCCGCTCACAGAAGAAGCTGATTTTTCGCTCACAACCAACGACGCCGACACGGGAATTTCGGCAAAGCAAGCACCCTAATGCTCTCGCGTTAAAATATACCTGATACTTTGTCCTCAGCGTGAGATGACACAAAGCGCTGGCGATTTGATCATCTGTTCATTGATGCCAGCACAATGGGCAAGTAGCAAGCTCGAGTTCGAATCGAAGCGGGCAGTCGCGTCAGGATGAGTGCTGCTAGTTTACTTCGCCCCCACAATTACGGGTGGTTACGGATACAATAAATGAAGGCATATTACGTACATGCGACTCGTGATTAGCGTACCACTGTCTCGCATCACGTGCCTAGCAAGCCTAGTGGTATTAACCTTGCCAATTAACCTTGCCAATGGAATGAGAAACAGAACTCTCTTTTGCTGCGCAAGCACATAACTTACTTATACCTTGTAGCTTACAGCCTGCTGCAAGTAGCTTGTGAGCTAGAGGATATGGGTAGGAAAGATTCCTCAATTTCTCTGCCCTTGTGCGTTTAGGAAAAGTGTTTGACGATTCAGAGTACTACTCTACTTCAGGAGAGTGGTTAGCTTCCCCGAAAATCAAAGTTAATCAACCATTGCACAAAGGGAAATTTATTGCATACTGCTAACAACAGTTCAGGTGAGTACAACCGCACCGGGCAACAAGGAATTGTTTTAACGACACGTACAAACAGGAATGTGCTACTATTATGCACCTTATGGCGCTCAGACACTATCACAGGTGACGGATCACTAATGACACAAAGATACACAGATATTAGTTGGGAAGTATTGCTACATTTCTACTTGAACAAGCGGTGAACACGCATGTTGCCGCCTAAGGCTGGCTCATATAATACTTAACTCGTGATATTTTTTTCATGTGCCAGAAACTTTTAAGACGGAATCATAGGAAGTTCAATATTCCCCTTCCGTACCATGAAAAATAGTGTGCCACCTTCTGAGGAAGGCTTCTTCACCACGCGTTTCTGTCTATTCGGTCAGGTACTGAACCATGACCAGTCTGACATCCTGTAAAGCTGGGTGTGCAGCTAGTTGTGGTTGTCGGCGTGCTTCTGCTAAACAGCGCCTACGCCACAGTACGAACACCGTGACAGAAAATGTGAGTTGTGCAAACATACCCCTCTCACAAACACAGGCCCGAATTGACGCCACACGACGTGCCACACTCCTTTGGCCGACACGCATTCAAACATCGTATGGCGGATCGTTTCTGTTTTGCCACAGTTGGGACAGCGGTCGCTGGGAACCACGCCTCACTTCAACAATCTCTAGCGAGTAGGCAACGCGTCCCACCTCGGCAGCCAGTCAAATTCTCTGACTTCCTCCGGTATGTGGTTGTTGTCCCATCTTTTCCGCTTATTGGGCTTCCATCTTTGTTCCTCCTCATCGGTAATGGAGTGGCCGATCAGCATTTCGCTAATTCGTGCGGGTGTAAGCCTTGCAAAACAATCTTCTGCGACGTCGACGTCAACCGAACGCTTGAGGCCCGCTGCTGTTTTATAAAAGGAATGCGGGTGTTCTGCTTGTAGTCCCCAGTACCTTTCAGATGTGAATTCCGCTTGCAGAGTTCCGGTCCAGCGCGACAATAGGCTATGACCCGGATAATAATTGTCCTGGAATGATTTGTAAACTGTTTTAAATGAGAGGCATTTCTTAGTGAACCTAAGGCACTTTAAGCGTTTCTATCTACGTATCTATCTATCTAGCTATCTTTCCGCCTGCGTCTAGGAGCTCTCGTGATCGCCTCCTTAGCTTGGTGTAGACCAACATTCGCATGGGCACGTAAGAGGGTTTGATGAATATGACTGTCTGGTCATCACACGAATAACATGAAAATCTGGTCGCATACGTTGTCAAACCCTTTCCTCCAGACACGTCTGGCACATACTCGTATACCACGGGACACGGTAAGCGGGTATGCGCCACAGGTGATTGACAGTTGATATATTGCCAGGAACGGTGAAAACAAGCATTGATCATTTAAATGCGAGAGCTTAAAGAAAAACCGAAATCGGTAGCGTTGACCCGACGAATGCAAATAATAAAAATCAGGATCCCAACAGGAATCAAACCTAAGCTTTCTGCCTGGAGGTCAGGTATTCTATACGTCAGAGCCGCGCCAAATCTTGAAACTGCTTTGGAAAAACACCCTATGCAGGCGTAATGTTGGTGCACCGTCAGTTGTGGTTGCAGTGCTGGCTATCTAATTTTATAACAAAGCAATAAACATTACATATGTACTCCTATGATACAGGCGCCATGCCGGGATAATGTCAATTGTGGTTCCAGTATTTCCTCCGCTTTCATAGAAGCCTGATAAACATTAAATTTTTATTTCTATGATTCAGCAAGCTATATTCAAGCACTGCTCGGCCCCGGAGGAATACGCTAACGAAAGTTAGGTATGATATTCACATCATCGCACCGTAAAGTGCACTTCGTTTGGATAATGCTCACGCCTGTGCTCTAAAGTGAGTGCTGACGGTACGCTAGACCATAAGTTATCCTTTAAATGCGAGTGTAGTCGACGTGCCTGGTAAGGCCACGATGTGCACACAGCTACTGCGCTTACAAGAACACGTCGATCCAGCTCGTAACGCTTGGCTCAAAGCCAAAAAATTCTGCATAGACAACTACTCGCTGATTGCCTCGCATGAAACCAATTCCCACAAGGCGTGGGATTTGCCGAATGTTTCACCAGCCAGGCCCTTCGTTAGTGCCGATACATCTGGCAGGCTCACAAAAGGGGATGTTTTGTTGTGCATGTAAACTTGTACATAAACAAACAAAACAAAGAAAACAAGTAGAAAATGTATATATACATTAAATATATATTTACAGAATAACACCAAAACATCGATTTATCTCTGTATATCCGAATACACACAAATTAAAGAAACAATAAACTGGTGCAAATTGTTCACATATTGAAGAATAATACGTATGCATGTATGCTAGAGTGGCAGCTCTGTTAATACGGGACTACTGGAAACTCCAACTGTCCCTTCCTAACTTTACAGAAACATTTGTGCCATCGTTGAAGGAAAGCCTTTTCTCCGTGTTTTTTCAGCTGCTCATCGAGGCAATTCCACACAATGAGGGGCATTTTGTGGAGTGCAGGGTACGCGCCTTTGTGAGGCTTGCGGCACGCTTCCGCTAAACAGCGTCGCCGCTACTGTACGTAGAAGGTGACCGTAGGTGACCGCCACCACTGTACGGTGGAAGGAGACCGTACAGACCAGCCGCACGAGCAGCCCCCGCTCTGTTCTCATGCGGGATGGACGAACGCCAAAGAGTCGTTGCCCCATATACCAGATGCCTTTAGCCACCGAGCATTCAAACATAGTAGGTTGTGTCGTCTGCCTTCTGCCGCACTTGGGACAGTGGTCCTTTTTGAACTACTCCTCATTGTGCTAACCTCTCACACGTAGGCAATGCCCTCGATCTTCTGAACCAGTCAAACTCAAGCGCCTCGTCAGGAACACGATTGCAACGCCATCTTTTCCATCTTGTTGCTCTAGATGCCTTTTCCTCATCTTCGCTAAGTGCGCCACTTGTCATCATTTCACTGATCTCCTATGAGGAAACTTCTTCCAGAGTGCATGAGCCTATTGATTTCACTGTTCTTTTTAAACCACTGGCTGCTCTGCAAACCTTTAGCCGCGTTTCAGCCCGCGGTCCGATGTACTGAGTTCCTTTAGTGTACTGCTCCAGTACATTAATGGCCTGTACCCGGGGTAATTATGAGCATCGAAGAGTTTCTGTGTTGTTTTTGCAGTCTGCGCTCTTGTGAACTTTGCTATGCCTGGGAGACCAAGGGCTCCACGGCTTGTGAGAAGCTGAAATATTGAAAAGCTGTAACAATTTCCTTGGAATCTTTGCTGGTTTCCCTCTCCAGAAAGGCTCCCACAATGAAGGCAAGGCGCCCTGCCACACGGCGAGGAAGAAGTGCAATGTGCAATGATGTGTGTAATTTGCAATGATGTGTGAAGTGATGTGTGCAATCTAGAACGAAAGCACACGCCTGCGTCTTGACTCTTGCTCTCGCCGTTAGTGAAAGGTTAAACTGTGTGGCTGGTGATGTGACGTCTGTAGATTCCATAATTACTTCTTCCCAGGGAGAGAGAAACAGCTTTATTGACGGCACAACTGGGTCGTTGGATCTAGCTTGCCGGTGCTTCGAATGGTGGTGGCCAGTAGCTTGCCACGACTGTTTCGGCCCAGTTAATCGCTTCTGCCTGAATACGGTGGTCAGTTGACGACAGAACTGACTACCACGCCTCGACGGAGGAAGCTGGCAGTATTGTCTTTGGAAGTGGGTTCCCGTGGCATTCCCAAAGAATGTGATCTTGGGTATACTTCACGCAGCTGCAATGTCGGCAGTGTGGTTGAATTTCTTCTAGGTAAATTTTCGACAGCCGATGAGGGTTGGAGAAAAAAACTGTTTGGGTTTGCCTCCATATCGTAGCCTGTTATCTTGTGAGGTCTGCATGCGGGGCCGCGTATGTTTTGCGGTTCTCTCTATATCATGCGCTAGTTCCATTATATGTGGTGATTCCTTCCTGCGGGAAGTCCAGGGTTGAGGGGTCCACCTCCCGGTTCATTAAACCTCGCGCTACACGGTGGGCCGCCTCATTACCAGGTTTCCCCGTGAGAGCGGCCACCCATACAATTTGCATGTTATTGCTGCGTTTGTTAACTTTGAGGACGTTGGCCCTGATCGGCCCAGCACAGCCTATCATGAAGTTCGTTAGCGCCCTTTTAGAATCACTCAAGGTGTAATTAGTTGCCTGGACTAAGGTGGCCAGCGCGACGGCGGCTTCTTCGGGCTCTGAGGCCTGGGCTGTCTTTACGGTAGCTGCAGTAATAGGTTCCCCGCGGCCGGTCACCGCGCATATGGTGTAACGGTCTCTCGCCTGTCGAGCAGCGCCAACATACAGTACGTTTGGGCGATCCTGAAAGTTTGTGCGAGTTTTTCTGCCCTTGCCTTTCTTCTTTCATCATGTGTTCCTGCCAGTATATTTTTGGGCGAGGGTTTAATATTAAGGTGTCCACGAGTTGCCGCTGGTAAGAAGACCCTGTTGTTGAGTGTATAACTAGTGCGTCAGCCGAGGTGGCTGAGTATCTTCAAGCCTGCCTTAGTGCGTGAAAGCCTTTCTTCTTGTGCCGTTAGGTGCCCTTCGATTAATTGCTACACTATGTTGTGGATACCCAAGCGCAGTAGTTTTTCTGTGCTTGCGTACCTGGGAAGTCCCAGAGCACGCTTATATGTTTGTCTAATCAGAGAGTTTAGTTTTATACACACCCCTTCCTTAGCTAGTAGTAGGGTGACGAATAGGTGACTCGACTGATTAGCTAGTTAACTAGGTAGGTAGGTAGGTGAACGAGTAGGTGACTCGTAATCTGCATAAGTCTCGTTCTTTGATTCCTGGGTTTTTAGAGGCCACTCTCCTTAGAAGCCTTCTTGTTTGTTGTGCGGTGGCATATAGTTTTTTTAAAGCTTCTGTGTTATGACTGTTATGCTGGATGAGCATTCCTAAAACCCTTATGTGCGAACAGTTGGGGCAAGGTTTCCATTTACTGTGATGTGTATTGCGGAGGGCACGCCAGTGTACGGGCCGTCCTTCTTGTTCCTGCTTCTGATTACTAAGAGCTCGGATTTTTCGGGAGGAACAGCTAAGGCACATTTGCTGTACTATTCCTGTACAATGTCAGCTGCTGTTTGCAGTGCGTCGCGAATTTGCCCATCTGAGCCTGTGCAGGTCCATATGGTAATATCATTAGCATACAGTGAGTACCTAATGTGTGGAATCTGATCCAAGAGCGCGGGAAGGCCACGCGTGGTAATATTAAAGAGGAATGGGCAAAACACGGCTCTTCGTTGAGTGCCCCGTGTTCCCAAGGTGATTTTGTCACTTTTGACGTCGCCGAAACTTAGCGCGGCCGTGCGTTCATGCAGGAAAGTTCTGATGTAATTGTAAGTGCGACTGCCGACGTTCATTAGGGCCAGGTTGTCAAGTATTCCGGCATGGGACACAGTATCAACTGCTTTACTCATATCAAGGCCCATGATGGTCCTGGTAGCCGCTATGAGTCTCCAATTGAATATGTCATGCTGAAGCTGCAGCATTATATCCTGTGCGGATAACTGCTGCCTAAATCCCACAATCGGCGTGGGTAGCAGGTCATTCGATTCCACATAAGGTGTCAGTCGGCTTAGCATTACGTGCTTCATCACCTTCCCCAGGCAGGAGGTAAGAAAAACAGGCCGAAGATTTTCCGGATTTAGTGTCTTGCCCGGCTCAGGAATAAAAATTACTCGAACATGTTTCCAACTGGGAGGTAGTGTCCCAGACGCCCAGTCTTTGTTCATAAAGTCAGTAATCGCTGTAATAGACCTATCGTCTAAGTTACGGAGTATTTTGTTAGAAATCTGATCGTCTCCGGAGGCGGCCGTTGTAGGAATGCTATTGAAAACGGCATGTATTTCCTCCTCGGTGATGTCTTGATATAGCTCATCGTTAGTATTTTTAAAGTACTCGGGTATTCGTGAGGAGTCTACATTTAGGTTTATGTAGCGATTTTTCAGTTCTTTCACTAATTCTTGGTTGGTGCTCGGATATTCATAAATGAGCTGATGCATTTTCTTGTTCGACGCGCTTTTAGTCTGCTCAGGATCGAATAAGTGCCTGAGGAGCTGCCAGGTGTTTTTATTTCCTTACTGGCCATTAAGCTTGTTACATAGCTGATGCCATTGCGTTTGACTAAGTTTCTTGGAATACTCCTCGATATCCCTGCCGATGAGCGGTAATCGGCGTTTGAAGTTCCGATTGTGTTTTCGTGGAAGCCATCGACGATTTAAGCTAGCTTGCGCTTCCCACAGGTGCACAAGCTTCGAGCCCAGGACACCTTCACAAGGTCGTTCAAGATCCAACGTTTTAGAGTAATACCAGGTAATACGTAGCTCTCGAAAAGAGGCTTCCACGGTACTCAATTTTGATAGGCTTCCTTGTGCTAGTTGAAACCCGCTTTGTCGGCATAATTTAGAAACAAGTATTGGAATAACAAACGAATATTTAGTGTCGACTCTTACGTAACTCTGAAACGCAGGTGCCTCTTAATTAAATAATGCCGATACCCAAAATTGTCATTGGTTTTCATATTTATTTCCCCTTGTTTGTATATCTATTCTTTCGTGGTACGGACTGGCAGATGCCGCTTGGCGTGTGCTCATTAGAGAGTTTTAGTTAAGCGCGCGCAAACCTGTACGTACGCAACGGCCTGCGCGCTGCGTACGTTAGAGTTGAGGCTGTCTCCTACGTTTTTAGTTTACCGTACGCAACAACCGAAACGTGGACTGCGTCTAAGCATCAGCACCTTCGTCTCGGCGTGTTTTTCTGCGCCATCTAGTGGCTAAGAAATAAACTACAACAGCCGATCATAGCTGACACAAGTCAAGGCACGAGACAAGGCAAGATTTTACGATGCCGCAAATTTTGTTGAGGTGATCTGTGGTGAACGGTGACGGTTGGTACGACTTCTACAAGGCGAGCAGCAGCGAGGGAGGAAAAATGCCTTCCAGCATCCTTTCGAATCAGCGCCTTTTGGCCATTCTTTCATGGGAAGAGATAGACGATTTGATGCTCACAAACCGAGAGCGGTGGCTTTTGAGGGGCGACTGCAGTCTCGACGACAACGAATATCTCCTGCATCTTTGCAGCGATCACTGTCCACTGCACTGGGTCCGCGAACGGATTCAAGCTACTCACGTAGACAAGGAGCTCCAAATCGAGGGCAATTCCGAAGTGGACGCGGATTTATTCGCTGCCATGACCGCCGTGCCGCTTGCGCTGCTGTCGGACGCAGCCATTTTGCTTGTCTCGACCGGTCGAGATCTCGCGAGAGAAACGCCCGTAAGGTACGCAACGGCCGTAGCGGGCGCAACGTAAGCGCCGAGATTTAGCGTGCGCATCTCTTGCGTGCGCAAACGCACGCATCTCTCTTAGGTTCAGCGCATGCGCAGTCTTGCTCTCTCTCACCCGTTGCGTGCGCAAGGCCGTTGCGCGCGCTAAACTAAAACTCTCCAGTATTCCTGCGGCCCGGTTTCCTTCGTGAACACGCAGTGACTACTATTCTTCCTGTTATCGGTGAGCAGATCGCTAAGTTATCTATCGCACTACAACTCGCATGCCTCTCGCACTACAACTCTCTCCCAATAACTCGAAAATATTCCAAGATCGGCGTCACTGTACAACCTTGCAGAGCACTCGGCCACGCGCTCGCGGAATGTAGCTCATACTGAGCGCGATAGTACATTCGCGAGCAAAATCCTAGGGACCACGTGAGCGCGTGCCAAACTGCATCGTTACGCCTCCTGACGGCTTCAGGGCTAACTTCGGTAGTGTGTACAGCACACGCGCGCCCTTTTCTGCCTTTCAGCCTGCTCGTTCGCTCGCTTCAACTGCGTAAACACCAAAACGTGGGACAAAAGCGCGAAGCGTCACTTTCACAGGTGCGTGGAAGGGAACGCGCGACGAGATTGCGACGAAAATAGCTTGCTTGCGCACCTGAAATGTCTTCGTTACGGTATCGTCGCTCGGCGCTTCCAGATCGACTGCGGAAGTGGCGCCTTGCGCTCTCTCCAACGTTCCGATACGCGGTTGAAGTGGGTGAACGAGCAGCCTGCAAGGTACACGCGTGCGCTGTACACAAGCTGACAAACTTAAGCGCGAGACAGACGGTACGATTTTCCATGCGATGCGACGGCCGACACGGCGGTGGGGGAGAGGGAATGGTGGGCTGTCCGATGCTATGAAAGGTCACCATTCTGGTTTTCCCACCACCGTGTCGGACGTCGCATCGCATGGGAAATCGTACCGTCTGTCTCGCCCTTTAGCCGCGAAGTTTTCTGACAAGGACTCGCCACGCAACAGTGTCGATGAGATCTAGGGTTGCCATTTTGTAAGCGTTCAGTCACAGAACGGAGGCAGCCACGGAACGAAACGTCACGAGAGGATGAGAGGGAGCTGCACGGGGATTGGTCGAGACTCGTCCTGACGGTCAAGACGTGAAAATAGCCACACAACGCGCAAAGAACGGGCGGAGCCCCCGTTATGTCGATAGAACGGATACAGAACGGTCTCCGGACGACTTGGATTGGATCGAAACCTAAGCTCTGGGGTCGGAGAATCGAATTAGCCTGCTTTGTGTCCGGCTTACCCGAATCCTGCCTCGATAGTTTGCGATAATCACAACCATCCCCTCACCAGCGAACCACTCGTCAACTGCTACACCACCTAGCGTCCACTGAAGACATCAACTCAAATAAATTGTTAAAGTGATCGCGCTCTTCAGTTTCAAGCTCTCAAAAAACAATGCCTGTGAATACTGATGTTCAGCTGCTATAATTCTATATTCTTATGCGCTGTAAATATTCTGAATTCCCTCAGCTCGCCTATGGATGTCTGCTCCCTCTCGTCCTCTCGTGACGTTTCGTTCCGTGCCCGCCTCCGTTTTGCGACAGAACGCTACAAAATAGCCCCCATGTTCCCATGTGCGCACGCAATTGTTGTTAAGCGTACCCGCACAGCGCTCATCTCCTTCTTCGAAGCCAGCGCATTGTTCGAGCGCCTGAAACAAGAAAAATTCTTGCAGCCTGCGTGGGTGATGAAGCGGCCGCTGCTGTTGTGGACCTCCGTCTCTCCCCCATAGGTACACACACACTTGCTCCAGACACCTACCCCGAAGATGCAGAGGAAGCTGCCATTGGCTTAGCAATCGTAAACACAGAAGCCCGAAATGTCTTTTTTTTGTTTATCAGATTCTAAAACCGCAATCCTAATTTTCGCACGAGGCCGAGTTCGCGTCCCTACTTTTCGCATACTGGACTCGGCCCCTGCATCCCCGCCCCGTCAAGTGGAGTTGAATTGGGTTCTCGCGCACTCCGGGAATCCTGCAAACGAGACCACCAACCTTTTAGGCCGAGGTTCTTTAAACCGGGTTCCGCGGCCTCTGATCGGGGGTTCATGAAGGAGCGCGCGCACATTTTCAAAGAGCTGACTCTGGCCTATGGGGCAGCGCGTTAGCTATATCCTCCACCGCACAAGTCCCTGAGCAACCAACCGACAGCCCTTTGGCGCCAGCTACCAACTCACACTCTTCCCTCTCCTCTCATTCAATCGCACTGTCAACCCCTTCTTCCTCAACCTCAGCCTGTACTCTTTGCCCTGAACCTCATGCTTCTTTTATCATCATCCTTTCGAACTGCCCGGCGGATCCTCCCCCGCGGACCCTTGAGCCCCTAAAGACTTGGGAGGATTGGGATACACTACTGCATTCAGTGGATCCGGTTGCGCCGACCGTGGCTGCCGACCGGGCTGCCAGCGCCATGGACTACCACCAAATGAACACTTGAGCGAAACGACGTCGTGTGGGGCCCGGGAGCCTGCGTGCTCCAAACTCCTCTCTCCAATAAAGTTTTCCTCCTCTTCCTTGCTGGCCGCCCTCTCGACAGCTTTCTGGTTGGCGACTGAGGCACCGTTATTTGATTACACATTTTTTTCTCCTCTTTTTTCTCTACGGAGTGCGACGGGATCCTCTTTTTTTTCCCTCTATTCTTTTCACTGTCTTTTCCTGACAACCGTCCCCTCGCCCTTCCCGTGCCGATCTGTTCGGGTCCCTCGTAAGGATAGACAGTTACGGATCGGCACTTTTATTGCGACAGCAATTAAATGGACAATCTAGACGGGTTTTTGCCGTCGCTGTTGTCGTCGCCGTCATGTCCATCCGGTATGAAGTCCAAATTGCTAAGCTCCCCCCACGCATTGTATGCTCTACCGCGGGTATAAGCGCGCAAGCGGGGGCGACGAACGCGGCCGAAGCAGATATCAAACGAGCCGGCCCATTTCCGTCGCTCGGACGGTGCATGCGATATCACCCCGCTCGGGACCCCGGCCGTCGAAGCAGACAGGAAACGCCCGGCCGTCTTTAACGACCATAAAAAGACACAAGGTGGGGTTGGAGTGGGGGTTGTCGCGCGAGCAGCCACTTTGAACTTTGAATGTAACGGGCGCGGTAGCGATCGCTGGCGCGCGCGCTATCTCAAAATGCATCACAGCAGGCGGCTCGTATACCTTTCTACGTGCTGCGCTCTCAACGCGAAGTGATTATGCGGAGAGCATCTCTCCCTGGAGCGGCCGTATTCTCTTACACCAGCGTTTTGTAGTTACGCGAGATCGGCCACAAAACAGTTAGCTGCCAACTTCACTTCGTGTAACACTACAATTTGTTGCTATCGCATTCATTGCTTTGCCCTTGCGGTGAAACTGTGACATTTTCTCTTCATTCTTTCTTTCATAAGCCCTTAGAGAGAGAGCTTTCTTCAGATCTTCCACAACTTCATCACTAAGGTGGCGCAGTCATTTTGATTTCCATATACATCATTTCATCGAATGTGTGAGCGCGTCATCAATTGAGGCTGGGCTTAAAATCTACATGTACAGTGAGTCACATGGTGCATTGAGCAAACTTGAGAAGGAACTCTACGACGTTTGCTTTGCACTGTTGTCTCGGAAATATTGAAAAATCATCCCGGATTCCCGAACATGTACACAGTCTAAAGAAATTGTCCCACTTAGCTTTGCAGCACACAAGGTTAAGTGACATTCGTTCAACAACCTCACCTACCTAATCGCTCACTCATTATCTTTATCTGATATACCACCAGCGTATGTTCACGTAAACTCTAAGTCACTGCTTCAAGGTTAGAAGTCCATCATACGACGCACTGGTGTACGAGTATCCCTGTAGCTACGTGCGTCTCACACCTACCCGTGCAAACGATAACCCTGTAACGTGTCCTACGTACATGGCTAGCCGATGTGTAGGGCGAGACTTCTTCCCTCAGTCTTACTGCACACTGGTGCTCAAAAGGCTAGATACGAGGCACTAGGGGAGGCCTAATTAAAGGCTAATGTTCGAGAGGAATATAGCTTTTCGTTAAGAGCAAAAAAGAAAAAAAAAAAACACTTCCCTCGACAGGACCTGTATGAGAGCGTCAACATCACGAGTAAAAAATGTCATTTGCACGTTCAGGACCACGAATGCGGAAACGTGGCGTAGGTTTGCATCCGTCAGTAATCTCCCTAGTTCAGAGCGTGTACATCATGCCACTTAATTTTGTGTACTACCAGATCAAAACTTATTTGCTAAATTGGGTGCAAACAGGCGCGCTCGATCCAAGCCAGGAGCTAGCGCTGAATATCTTAACGTAGAAGACATATACGTAAATCATTCCTAACACGGTAAAGTTTGTGCGAAATAAGTGTCTTTTGTGGCCTCGCGCTGTTTGAATTCCTTCATAATGTCACGTGGTTTATTTCTTTGGCATTGCATGACAACACCAGGATATGAATATACGGCACGCCGTAGTGGAGGACTCTGGAAATTTCTACCACCTGGGGTTCTTCAACGTGCACTTAAATCTGAGTAAACGGGCCTCTAACATTTCGCCTTCTATAAGAGTGCGACCGCCACGGCCAGAATAGGACCCGCGCCCTTGAGGTCGACAACCGAGCACCGTAGCTGCTGCGCCAACGCGGCTGTTGAATTATCAGAGCTGTTGGTTTTACGGTGCATAGATTGCCATGCCTTACGTCGTTGTAGCCTTATGTGATTCTCGGTCGATTTCTCGGGGTCAATATCGCACTGAATCGAATCAGGCGCATCATTCGAACGTGCTGCGTAGAACATCTCGTCCATTTCTGCGCATGCTGCCCTCTTGATATCGCACCACCAACGGTGGCGCCAAAACGGCGCTTGTTTCGCCGCAAGATTAGGGCACGATGACGTCATTAGGGCGTTACTTTTATACTCTGCCACCGCCCAAATCCGGGTAACTTTCGCAGTGCTGCCGACCGTTGCTGGAAGCTTGCGTCGCGGTTGCTGTGTTCAGAAGTCAACAGAGCCGCACCGCATCGGGGCTTGGCGCCGCAGGTAAACGGTAAGCTTCGCGTGTATATCGGCACGTCTAAATAGTGAGAAAGCTACAGTGTGTAATGGGAACGAATGCTATACGTAGGCTTTTAGAGAACTTTGAGCAGCCCTACTGGCGTGAAGATGAAGTAGGCGCGGAATTCACTCGCATGGTTGGAATAAATAGCATACCAAACCCACTGTTTACTTGTTCGATTAGGTATACTTGATGATTAGGTTTAAGGTTGCATTAGGCAAACCCAGACCTATTGTTTACTTGCACGGCTCCCGCAGGAACTGCGTACATCCAGCGGCCGGGCGCGGTCGTAGCCCATTATCTTGACTGGGATTAGAAGACAGCTGGTAGCTTTGTACAGGTGCTCCAAAAGTGAAAGGGGGCACGCGAGCTGTGGCCAAACGGGACGATACTGCATGCCAGCGCGCTCTATCAGAAGACGCGCTGCAGGCAGCGAGAGTGCATGGGCACATCCGGCGCACCCTTCCCGATATTCTGATGCTCGCCTTAAGGCCGAGACAGACGGTACGATTTTCCATGCGATGGGACGGCCTACGCGGCGCTACGGCAGATGGAGTGGTGACCTTTCATAGCACCGGACAGCCACCATTCTGGCTTCCGCACCGTCGCGTCGGACATCGCATCGGAAGGAAGATCGTACCGTCTGTCTCGGCCTTTGTCCGGCTCGAGCGAAGCCGCGCTGCTAACCATCCACTGCTCGGCAGGGTTCGAAAAAGTGGTGGCATTCTTGGCGATGTAGAAAGCGCATGCCTCCGAAGATTTCATCAAGAATCGGGCAGACAAATGCATAAAGCGTTGAAAGCGTCTCCTGGTGAGCAGTGATGGTAGCAGCGCGGCTTCGCTCGAGCCGGCGATTAGGCGAGCATCAGAATATCGAGATGGGTCAGCCGGATATGCCGACGCACTCTCGCTAACTTCAGCGCATCTTCTGATAGAGCGCGGTGGCATGCACTTTCGCCCCGTTTGGCCCCAGCTCGCGTTCTCTGTTTTACTTTTGGGTCACATGTACGTGCTGCCTTCTCACCGCTCAGCTTCCTTTGAAGCAATAGACAGCACGAAGGTCTTTTCGCTCGCTGCGGCCACCGCGTTTGCTTACGCCAGTGTTTTTGATGGGGTACGCTAGGTCGGACACTAAAGGAGTTAGCTGCTAGCATTACTTGGTGTAACATTCAAATATGTTGCTGTTCCATTCATGGATTCGCCCATGTGGCTATGGTGAATTTTCAGCAGAGCATTCCTATTGCATGCTCATCATTTAGAAGTATGTCAGCCTTTCTTTATCTGCCCATTTTCCGTGATACAAATCCAAAGAAAAAAGAAGCGAGCTGGTTGTCGAGGTTTTGGTGCACAAAGCCGATCTGTGGTGACTGAAAGCAGGCTACATAGTGGAATGAGGGGTCGATCAACGTCCACATGTCCTTTCCCTCAAAGCTGAGGCATGCGAAGTGCGCAATTACCGCCCATTTGGTGTTCGATTTAGTTAACGGCAGGGGCAGTTCGACAAAAACGCGCATTACATCTTGCAGTAGCGGCCAATAAGCCGCAGTCATTATACGTAGCCAAAACACGTAAGATGGCACACTAAGAGGAAAAAGACGTGTTCATGGACGGAAAGAGCAGTCTTCTTGTCTAGTCTAACATCATGACGCCATGGCTCAAGGCAGGAACACTGTCTGATATCTTTTCGTGTGTTACTTCGAGCAATGTGTGGCGTTTTGCGTTACTCAACCAAGATGTTAAGTCGGTGCTGCCTCTCCAAAATGTCGATTCTTCTATAGACGTTCGGAATCAGGGGGGAATCGAAAAAATAGAATGCTTGTTTGCATACGTAAGCTAGAGTACACGTGGTTTTGAATGCCATCGACATAAGGACACTTCACTTCTCCTGCAAAGCTTGTGCTAACCAGGTGCAGCAGACAGGAAGCTGAAAGAATACAGTGCTAGGGACAGCTTCAATTAGGTTAACCTTGCTTTTCACACGTCCGCTCGGTTGCTGTGTTTCGCTGATCTTCTCTGTACCTGCCTATAAGAGCTACTTGTTCAGATGTTCGCGCCGCTCTTAGGTCACGTAGCCGCCTAGTATTATTTGAATAAGCCTTTGTGGTGACGTGGTCGGCAATAATGAACGTTCTCTCCGGCGCTCTTGTTCCAGATGATGGACACTTCATCTGAGCCAGGAGAAAGGGACGCCGGTGTCCTGACACCGGAATATATGGCCTCGCTGCAGGCTCTCTGCAGGTTGACGAAACCGACGCTGGACGATATCACCGCCATATTTACCAATGAGTTCCGGGCTGCTCTAGGAGACATACCGGAACCTCCCGTCCCGATCGATGCACCTTCAACGTCCCGGGGACATCCTCCGCCCCGTGGTTCAAGGAAACGCGGCGGCCGCAAGTCGGGTAATGAGGCTTTTCTTGAGCGTGTCTCTTCACACGAATTGACCGGTCCATGTGGTCGGTGAGGCAAGCTCCTGCTCTACTTGGCACCCGCCGTGATTCGGTTACGCTGTTGAACTACTAAGCGCTAGGACGCATGTTGGAACCCATCCCCGGCCACAGCGGCCTCAATTTGACGTGAGAGGAACACAGAAGTGCGACTCCACTTAACTAACGCTAAGAGTGTGTGCGAAAGTCCGTGTATCACGACACTCGTTCAGTCACTTGGCATTGTATGCTGCGGTGGTGCAGCGGTTACGGTGCTCGGCTCCTGACTCGAATGTCGCGGGTTCGATCCCGGCCACGGTGGTCGCATATCAATGGAGGCGAAATGCTAGATGCGTCTCTTTACACCGTTATCACTTCACGTTCAACACCTGACGATCGAAAGTTTCGGACACTCTACTACGGCGTGCCCCATAATCATATCGTCCTTTTGCCACATGAAACTCCAGATATTATCACTTAGACTTTCTCAGTAGATTGCACTTGTACTTTATTGTTCCCTTTCGGCGGCCTAAACGTCACCACTGGTTAAAGTTCACACTTGGTCGCCGAAGTGTTAACGTGCATTTGATTCCCTGGAGTGCCATTAATACATTGATTCACATTTGTTAGCGTTTTATTAACCTTTAAGTCACGTTTTCTTCACCTCTTACACTGATTATCACTGTCACTCGGTATACTTTTGCTGCATTAGGTGAGGGTATGACCCGACATTAATGCAGTAAATGCACATTCAGACGCCGACGTACTTGTTCGCAAAATGCTGTTTAAGTTTAAATATCACATGGCTCTGCATAATGAGCACGCTACGTTCATAAAAAAGCACGCTACGTTCATGACATTCAGAATTATAGGATAACAATGTTTAACGTGCTGGCAATGTGACATATCTGCTTTATTCTTACTTTTAGCTGTCTGCATTATTTCTGCTACTGTTTACAGACTGGTACTTGAAAAGTGTATTGGTCGACGGTTCCTAGGTTCTGCTTAGGAAAATATCGTTAAACATGATAACCTATACTGTTATTAGCAATATGTGCAATCCAGTGTCTAAAACCAATGTTCGGGGAATTTATTGCGTGTACCTATTATGGGCTGTCATAATGGGCTAACTTGCCTTGGTATTGTGTCGACTGTTGGCGGGTTCATTCCTTAACACCTGGCAACCATACAGGAATGCGAATCCGCGGAAGTAGGTAACAGAGAAATAATCTGGGTGATAAGCTGGAAGAATGAGAGCGGAACGATGAACAGACAGCATCCTTCATTTAGCCTAACGTGACGGACAGCTAGTGCACTAGCTAGCTACACCAGCTAGCTACACTCCACTAGAAAAAGAGCACCCGTAGCTACACTCAAGAAAAAAGAGCATTCCCGTTACACTTCTTGGCCTGGCTTGATACCTATTTAACTCCCTATAGACACACACGTTAACTGTTTTGAAGATAAACCAACAATTTTCATTAGCTCTTGGGAGTGCCACCTGTATCGTGTCCCTATACTTATTCGCTGTGTTTGATACAGAACCGCTTTTCTATTTTACTTACTTATATTGTTTTTATGTCTTAGTCTTCTCTAAATATTTTTACTGTTACTAATCACCAGGGAATCGGACCTTAAGTGGCAATATAGTGTGAATAGCGGCGGTTTCCTGCGGCACTTCATGCAATTATAGAACACGTCTGACATGTTTTCTGGGCTGCAGATGTTCTCTCATAAAAGCAAAGTCGTTAGAAGATCGCGCATTACTGAGCACGTCGCTAACGAACTTTACGCCAGCAGATTAGTAGAATATAAAAGTAATTGCAGTTTTATGTCCTCTAAGTAAACAAGATGCAGGGATGCAACAGCTGCGCCAATTGCGCCAATTTAATACAATTCCTTATTTTTGCGCCAAGCTGAGCCAAAACCGTGAAATTGGTTAAAATTGCGCCACGCTGCGCTAAAATGCCCGACCAGTTTAAAATTTTCTCAGGTGCGCAAATTTGAGCAATAAATGGAGGCCGCGTTGATCATCTGCAGTGTGGGCATCGTCATCCAATACAGACGCGCAGACCCTAACCCCGCGCTAAAGCAAAAAAAAGTCAGTTTCACCGCAAGAACGAAGCAATGAATGCGATATTAACAAATTGTAATGTTATACGAAGTGAGGCTGGCAGCGAACTCTTTCGTGTCCGACCTCGCGTAACTCTAGAAAACGTTGGTTTAAGAGAAAATGGCCGCTCCAGGGAAAGACGCTCTTTCTGCACAGTGTCTTCGCATTGAGTGCGCAGCAAATAGCCGGATATACGAGCCGCCCGCTGATGGCTGCCGAAAGAGCGCGCGCGCCAGCGATCGCGACCGCGGCCTTATAGAATCAAAGTTCAAAGATGCTACTCGAGCGATAGCCCCCGCCCCCCTCTCGCGTCTTTTCATGCTCGTTGAAGACGGGCGGGGCGTTTCCTCTATGCCTTGATGGCAGGCTTCCCGAGCAGAGTGGTGTTACCGCTTACGCCCTCCGAGTGACGGAGATGGGCTGGCTCGTTTGATATCTGCTTCAGCCGCGTTCGTCACCCGCATTCGCGCGCTTTCACCTGCGGTAGGACATACTATGCATAGAAATATGTTATCAATTTGGACTTTATACGGCAGATGACGGCAAAAACTCCACGAGTGTGTCCATATAGTTGCTATTGCAATAGAAAAGGACAGTACTTCTCAAACTTCCTGATGCTTATTTTATTGCGTGCAGAACGCTTTTGCGCCACTTTTGCCGAAGTACACTCGTGTCATGCGAAAAAGCCTACTCAGATTTAGAAGAGGCTGTTAGTACTAGCTGTCAGGGACACAGCACATTTTTTTCCTTGATTACTCATTCGTGCACGCGCCGTGTAATTATGAGTACAAGTATGATCGCTGGCGTCTAAAAAATTATTGGCAATCATTTGGAGCGGCTGTGTATGGTGTTTCTGTGGCCTTGAGAAACAATAGACGAAAGGGTATGCCAATTTTCTTTTTTCGCTACCCCCACTTGCTCCTGCTTTACGAACCTCCCAAATTTCCAGGTTGCCAGGTTCGCAGGACCACATTAGCATTTCCAGTGCCTGTCGAATTATTTGACAGGTCCTGGAAATGCTAATGTGGACTTAGTCATTGTTCGCGCTGTGGGGTGGCTCAACACACTTCTTTTATTGAAATAACAGTGTTCACGTGCACTGTGCACGAATTAGTTGATGTTGAATGGTTTTTACATATTTCTTTTCTTTTCTAAAAATAAGCCTTCTATGTTATACTGCTCCAAATTTGGTATCATATTTGGGAGAGTAGTCGTGCTAAAGTTGACAATGGGTCAATTCCGTAACCTAAAATGTGTGCGCAGTCGCTTGACGCTTCGGTGTGTGTCATTTGGCCCCGAGGAAGTTACGGGCAATAGTCGTCAAACTCCCTCATAGGTGTTAATGTGATCCTTCGGATAAGATTCCTTCCACTCTTCCTAGAGAGTCAGGGTACTCTCCTAGAGCTTGCATACTCTGACCCACCAAGAGAGTCACCGTGACTCTTTAAAGATAGTCGTGTACGTGGCAAGTCAGAACTCTCCAAAAAAATTCACCTATACTTTTTTTTTTCTCTGACACTGCCACCGATGCTGCTGAAGGAGAGGGCTACGAATGTCCCTGCACATGGAAACCCGGCGTGAATCGCTGCTGGCTCGTCGACGAGTTGGATCTGTGGAATCCCGTACTCTCCACGGCCTTCGTTGAGCTGATGGAGATTAGGTGGGGCGAGCTCAGCCTGCACGGATACGCCGCGGAAAATCTCACTCCGACGCCACGTGAAAGCATACTTCGAGTATCTCTACTGATTCATCTCTTGCTGAAAATACACAGGTTAGCAGTGCTTTTTGTTCCATCTGCAAATAGTAGTGGGTTGTGGGCAGCATGCGCTTTAAAGTTCCAAAAGCTGCCGGCTTTAACGTCTCCCTTTGCCAAGTTGTTATGCCTGTCGCGAGTTCGCTAGATAAACATGTCAAGAGGAACTGGCTCTGGTAGGCCTTAGTGCGCAGGTTAGGTGGTGTACTATATTTAATACTACCTAATGGTCTTTACCGGCCGGAGTGCTCGCGCGACTGGGATAGTGGTAATAACGCGCGACGCTCTTGAAACCTTGAAAGAGCGCAGGGAGCTTTATCATGCAGTGTTTTACCATGCACCATTGCTATTACCAGCGGTTATTTTTTTTTGCAGTTGATTGTCTCTTGTTCTGTTCGCACCCGCTTTCCTAACTTGGTTTACACCAAAACACGTTTCGTGACTGCCAGTTCTTCTCGTCTATGCCATTCGGATAGGGCACAAGCTAGCAAAGCTTTGGGCTAGACAATACGCTTGCATGATGGCGCTGCATTCGAAATTGGCTAGTGCATTCACAGCAGCTACCACAGCACGATGATGGCAACGACCGGAGCTCGCAAAGACGCATTCTTTAAGTGGGTTTTGGCAGCGAAAATGCGTCGTCTTCGTTTCAGCTTTATATCTCCAGAACTACTCAATATCTTATTTTGAAAATTTGCGTCTTGTATAAAAAAAAGCTTTTGGCCTTCAATATGCGTAATTTTTACCCCGTAGCTTTTGTTACTTTTTTGTATTTGAGTAGCAAATTTTAGATTGGGATGTAAAATGAAACTTACCATTTCTCAGGAACCCCCCTCCCCCCCCAAAAAAAACAAAACAGGTATGACTATGCAATTTCGCACGTTACTTCTACATAGTAGTGACATAAATCCTATAGCTCAGATTCCTGCATTTACCTCACAAGTAAAGAAAACCTTGTCCTCTCTAGACACGCGCGTTATGAGCACCTTTCCATTTAATACTTTTTCCTAATTATACCTCGCACACTTCAGTTCTCGGTTGAACATTTCGAAGGGGTTTAAATATAACGTAAGAATTTTTGCGCAATCGGTCGGATAGTTTTCTAGAAAAAGTGCGCCAAGCTTGGATAATTTACAAAAAAAAAACTGAGGATGGGAGAAACTGAGTTTTACTTTTAAACACACGCAGGGGGAGTGCTCGCAGTACAAAGCCATGACTGCGATACAAAAGCATCCGTAGTGGAAGAATTTGCAATCAAATCTTGTGAAAATGGCAGAAAATGAATACATTTACTCATCTAGCCATACTTGTTATAGAAAAAAAAATAGATGTGCGGTTTATGGCGCCATTTTTACATGGCTTCGAGCGCTCCTACGCGCTCGCTAACGCTCGGTTTCGCTCCTCAGTGTTTTTACTACTAATATAAAGAAATCGCTTTTTGGCTCACCTACTCTACATTAAGTATCCCTTATTTATTCGTATTTATCAGCTACTTGCCAAAACAACCGTAGGCGTGGAAAAATTTTCGATGTTGCTGCTAGTTTCATTGCAGACTCCAGTATTGGGCAACCCTGAGAACCTGAGGAGCAAGAAATTGTTGTTGGACTGTTACCTAAAATTGGCAAGACTCCTTGCCTTCTAGCTACGTCTACAAACAGTGTTATTACGTTGGTTTATTCAGACTCCGGTATTTTTTTATTTATTACATACTGACAATCCCTTCAGGGATTATTGTATTCATATTGTATTTCATTCACATTGTAGCCACACGCGCTCCTTTTTTTGTATTCCTATGTAACCAGTCGGTTACACGTATAACCACGCGCCCGAACCTCTGGGAAACTTCCAGATTATTTTCGAATCTTCTGATAGGCTTGGGCGCGCAGGCGCGAACAGTTGAGTTTCTTCTGAAACTAGCGCGGCCACCAGCGAGAAGACTCGAATATTCGATGCCGCATAAAAAAAATGCGGACGCCTAACGGCAGATCAGATTACTCGACGGCCGACGACTGTTCCCGCCGCTATCAGTGCACATCATGTATCGCTTCTACTATGAGCTACCATTTTCCGGGCACAAGTTTGCCCAAATAAAGGGTTTCGTATTTCCCAGTTCTTTTGCCGCCTTCTTCAATGTCACGACCACGCGGCATTATTTTCGCTTAAGACTATCTGTGCAAAGCGAGCCCGCCTGAAAGTGTACAATTCGGTAATCGCTCGCTTATGACGAATTCCACTGCTCAAGCAACGCTCTGGTTAAAGGGACACTAAAGAAAAAAAAAACGATTTTTCTCGTATTAGTAAACTAAAACGTCACAATACCGAAAACGCCACGCTTACTGAGAGAATGCGCATGGTAAGCTTGAAAGCGTGCAAAAAAAAAAAAAAAAATGCCGGTAGTGACGTCGCGTTGAAGTTGCCGCACCAATCGCCGTGACGTCATGAATTTTGACGGCGGCTGGTAGGGCCTACGTAGTTCCTAGCCCGTAAAAAAGAAATGCATTGTCCTCTGAGAGGACCGGAGACTTAGTATACCTAGTTTCAGAAAAGCTTCTTTAGCCAGGGTGGCCGAAATACGAATAAAACATTTTGAAATCCGTGACGTCATGTGTATATTTCGGCGCGAAGCTTAAAAATAAGTTTGAACGTAATTTTCTCCTCGATTCATGCGCCCATGATCGTGAAATTAACGATAATAGTTTCCGAAAGTAATTTTCAGTCAGAGAGATAGAGAGAAACAACTTTATTCATGGCACAGCGAGGTCGTTGAATTTAGCTTGCCGGTGGTTCGAATGGTGGTGGCAAGTAGCTCGCCACGACCTTTTCGGCCCAGTTAATAACTTGTGTCTGAATACGTTGGTCATTTGATGACAGGAGTGACTCCCACGCCTCAAGGGAGCCAAAACTTGATCAACGGTTCGCTTTAGTGTCCCATTAAGTTGGGCATTGCAATGTCGTGGCTGCGACTCGCGATCAAAGCTAACTGGGCGAACTTTTCCAAATAAACAGTGTTGGTCGAAGCGAAGCGATAGCGCTGTGCAGTCAGCGGTTGTCCAAAGCTTATCTGTGCTTACGGCTCAAAGGCTTCCCCTATATATTTACTCGTTATTCGTTGCAGTGTATCGGTATTGACAAGCGTATGTACATGCTGCTTTTTTCATGGGATTTGTTTTCTTCCTTGCAATAAATGTTCATGTTATTGCGTAACGAAAATCGCTCCCGCATATTGGAAGTCTTTTACGTTTACGACGACTCGAATAGGACAGCCTGCGCAACGTGCACAAGTTGCTTGTAGCATCAAGGGTAATGCATTGTCTGTTATATTGTCACGCTCGCTTTCAGGTAGCCGACCCGTTGCACGTATAAACACTGTCTTGCGCTCTCAAGCTTATCAGCACAATCCAAAACGATCGGGCATGTTCGACATTCCGGCGCACACATATGCAAACCTAGCGTTGTAGTCTAAGCACCAGTCTTCATCGTAATAAAAAAATCTATCATGCGCCAAATCCACCTTCCACCGCGCAATCTACGACGCTGCTTCGATTTCCCCAAGGAATTTATTTATTTGCACATACTGCAATCATCATTCGGTTATTTAAGCAGGGTTGTACATGAAGTTCGTTTTCAACAATGGCGAATAGATCGATATGTAACACACACACAGATTATACAATATGCGCTTCAGATACAAACTCTTACGTGTAACATAAAAATGTGGATGCAGAAATAAATATTGTCCTGTTGAAATAGTCTGTCTTTTTGAAGGGATAGATTGCACGTGCATAACTATGGGCAGATGAATGCAGCACAATTTCACTGTGATGTGCACATTCTAATTTCTATGAAAACAAGGCAGTGAGTGTGCTGAAAAAATAGCATTAGTTTATTCCAGTTGGCAATCGTGCGAAGAAAGAATGGATATTTAAAGCAATGATTGAGTGTGGACAAAGGGTTAAGGTGAGCTCGTGCCTCTGCATAGTTGTACAGCCAGAAGGAAAAGAAAAAAATCGACTATGTTGAGTTTGTCATGGGCGTTAATTGATACAAGAATTCGAGCCTTGCACTGCAGTATTTTAATAAGGGTGAAAGTTGTGCTATGTTTCATAGGTCTGTAACGGAAGTCCTTGGAAAGCAGTTTCTTTCCCAAGGCTCGTCCGATTTGGAAGAGTTTCGCTAAACCATGTGTCACACATGCTTTGGCGACAACTTCATTTGCGTACTCGTGGGTCGTGCCTCACTTTCTTCTGCTTTACTCAGGTGTATCCAGCGTGTCGAGGTGGACACGATTCTCACAAAACTCGAAGAAGCTGTTTTCTGGGACGCCGTTCACAATTGTGCTGGTGTCCGCGACCACTTCGAGTTCCACAGCCCGCACATCCACTTTTTTTGCAGGGTGAGTGACGTGCATCAGGCCCAGCGTAGTTCGATAATGCGGCTTGTGTTAGACTTCGGGTCGTGCAGGGAACTAGCGCTTTGTACAGCTCTCCAAATTGTGAACCTAATGGCAGCGTCGACAGTCTCGGATCACGATCACAGGCATGCAAAGGTTCAGCATTAAGAGTGGTGGAGGGGGGGGGGGGTAAAGTTGCATGGCTGAGCCCCCGCCCCCCACGCCCACCGGTTGGTCGAGTCCAACAGCCAACATGCTTCAGAATGGTCTGTATTTGTTCCCTGGCTTTCTGGGAGTAGATAAGTACAGTTACTCGAATGCCTCATTACCTTCAGAAGGGTGTCTTAGGCCATCATTACCTTCAGAAGGGTGTCTTGCTGGGCGAGTTGGTACCATAGCACTTTACATTCACACACCTGTTTGGCCATAACCCTGCTCTTTCAGCAGCGACGGGACTTATCAGAATGAATAACGGTATGGAGCACAATTCCCACTCCTCCCCTCGTGCGTACGTCTATGGTCATGATTTCAGTGTAACGCAGATGCGTTCGCGCCAAACTCCATTGCAATAATTGATATAAACCCTGTGCTCATGTAATTCTTACTATTTAACTTTTAGCAAAAAGCGTTGGTATAGCTACGTGCCGACCCCTTACGCCACCTGCTGATATCGTTGGATCAAATCCCGGCCGTGGTGACCACATTTCGATAGAGGCGAGGTGTTTGAGGCCCGTGCACTTAGATTTAGGCGTATGGTAAAGAATACCAAATGATCGATATTTCCGTAGCCCTCCGCTACGGCGTCCCTCATAATCATATCGGGACGTATACGTGCCAACGTTTGGGACGTATAACTCCAACAATTATCCTTTACGCCATCCCAATCGCGTTCTTCCAGGAATTTCCAGGAGATTCCGTCCAATGGGCACGCTCGATTGCTACCCTGAAAGGTCTCCGCTCATTGACCCTAGCGAATATGCGGCTCGACAAAGAAGTGGCCGAGATCCTCGGGCGCTACCTGGCAGAGACCACGGCCCTTAACACATTGAACTTGAGTCAAGTCGAGGAGGTGAGCAAACATTTCCTTATGCTTTATTCTATGCTTCCAAGGTTATCCGTTCCATTCTCTACCTGTGAAATACAGTTGAACCTCGTTATTGCTAACACTGATATTTTTGAACTAAGTGCTAACTTTGTGATGGCTCTTCTTTGTATAACGAAACTGAAAATGCGAGAGCCACGGGATGTCGGCTGTAACGAAGACATTGTTTTGTTTGCGCGAATCTCGAAACGCGAACGGTAGCATAGAAAGCTAAGTAAATATTGAGACAATTCACAACCTCACTCGTCTCCGGACGTAGGCGTCGGCATGGTTCAACATTAGGGGGGGGGAAGAGGGGGCAAAATTTGCATCGCAAGGTGCCCCCCCCCCCCGCAGTCCAAAAGGCATGCGTCACAACCGGCGGTCCCTGGCTTTCCGGGAGTAAAGATGGGAAATAAACAGTTCTTGGAATGCAACATCAGCGGTCTTTGGCCGCCCTTCGTGCGCATGAATAGCTGAGTAGCAAGCACATGAGAAGGCATAGGCGTCCTCACGAATGCCACAAAGGAACGGGTAAGGATTATATCGCCTATAGTGCGCTTGAAGCGTAGAATATTGCATTTTTGTATGTAGTGGTCATGCGGCAGCTGCACGGCCAATTTTTTAGAGCCGAATATTATCTATACTATGGCAACGACTATCGAATACCACGAACTAATTTGTCTGGATGCTGCTTCGTTATAACGAGGTTGTGTTGTGTTTTACTCGCTGGTCTGATGTACTTGTTTAGCATCATCGTTGATCATACACTGGGGAACTGAGCAGTTTCGGTTAACTGCGACGAAGGTTTGGCCGAAAGCTAACTTTTCTCGTTATCAGTGGCCAGAAACTTTATTTTTGGCCTTGATAACATGTACATTGCCGTATATGAGCCCGCTGACCTACCATAATAAGAGCTTGCCGTGTTGTAAACATTTGAGGTCACGGCTTCTATTTTGTCTACGCTGTGATGATCCTTGCAGTAATGAAAAAAATGATATTATCATTTCATTCCTAGGATTTGGGGACACCTGTATGTGGCGCCACATCTCGGTAGCAGCAACGGCGTCCTGAAATATAATCGAATCGGAAATAGTCAATAAGAACATATCTGGCGATAAACGTGGTTACCAAGAAAGGACTCCCGCTTCTAACAGCAGGGACCATCTGGAACATTTAGTAAAATTACTGTGTCGCTCTACAAGGCATGTGGTTTGCTAGGTCAATGGAACGCCACCCATTATAAACACGTTGGGTCGCACTGCAAAATATTACTCTTGGAAACCACCCACTTGTATCACTACACTGTAATTTTACCAGAATGTTTCGTTGGGTTTCTGCTGCATAGAACGGGTATTGCCTTTTGGTAACTAGCTTTTCTCGTATTTTTTCGCCTATTTGCCATTCAGTTACGGCAGGCCACCGCTGCCACCAGCGAGAGATGGCGCTACGTGTCCATGTCGCCAAATCATGGTCACGTGCACGCAACCTTTCGACATTCAGTGCTCTCACAATATGGACGTGTTCATCTGTCGCTATCTTCGTTCACATTGCTGTTTTGTATCCGCACCAACTAAACGAAGAGTGCTAGGTTAAGCTCATACACACGAAAACGATTGAGCTGGTGCGTTCGACACTTTATGACCCCGTTTATTTCGCGTCACCACATGCAAAGCAGAGAAAACAATCGTCTACCGCAACTAATGTGCCACGCTCTCTTTCTGTCCCTATCATTCCTTTCCTGCGTTCTTCCGGCTGTATGCGCAATGATGCGCTTCATACCACGGGAGCATATACGACCCTACTTGTTTTTCAATCAACAAGACTACAAGAGTGTATCGCGTACTTATTCTGCTCTTCTCCTCATCCCTTCCCGAATTTTCGCCACATGTGAGTTTTTCTGAAAGGTCACCTTTCCTACTTTAGCATTTTAGGCCATCCGTTAAAGGTTCATTCTCAGCGCAGTGGTAGCCAACGAATTCCGCCAGCGCACATAGATACGCTGACTGTGAATAATACCAGCGCGTTTCGCAATCAGGCAACTGGTCTATCCTTCTTTAACTGCCAATAAGATTCTCAGCAATAGTTTCCTTTAAAGTGCCAGAAAGCGTGAGAACGTTCGTTAAACCAGTGATTACGATAATTCGGAATGTACTTGGCAACAACGTCACACCCGCTAAACCAGGGGTCTCAAACACGCAACATGCAGGCTAGATGCGGCCCTCGAACCTGTTGCCTGCGGCCCACACATTGCTCTCTTCCACATTTTGGTTTTCTTAATAAGTATGTTCGTGATCTATACAGGCGTGACTCGTCCAAAGCAGTGTTTTCGTGCGGCACCCCATCTGATCACCATGTGTCGAAACACCAGCGTGAAACCAAAACTATATTTTAGTAAAACTTGTTGTTGGACTAGTTGGCGCATGTTACAAGAAAATTCGACGACGCAAACAACCAAGAAAAGGCGAAAGGAAAGAGCGTCAACTCGCAACTAACTTTATTCTTCCAAACCGACCGCAATATATATGCACCATGCCACACATGCGCAATAACACACCATGCGTCACATCTAACAATCGGCCACTCTCAATGCACGTGCTATTTCAGAAACCTGTCAAAGAAATTAAATTCAGCCGCATGACTGACATATCGCTAATACAGATCTCTTTTTTCTTTCGGATGAGGTATGCTTCTAGCATCTCTCGTTCAATCACCTCCTTGCTTTTACCGAGAATAGTGATATTGGCAAATCTTGCCGCACATCGACACGCGCTACAGTGCATAGGCAAATGTGCCAAAAGGTTATTCTTTATCGAAAGAGCATGCTCCCTCGCTCGATCGTTTACGCGTACCACATCAAGAATGGATTGGTCCCGCTTGAAGTGCAAGCTTTGTGTGGATGTGTCAAACCGTCGGTCGGACACGCAAACTCGGCACATCCTCTTCGCAAGTCTGAAGTTTGGGGACAAATACGCCTTTTGCAGGACTGCCTACGTGTGAAGTGCTTTAGCTATGACACAGGCTGGCTAATCCATCAAAAACTGAAGTACTTTCAGAAAGCCGCGGAGCAAACAACAGAGTTTTGGTGGCGGTGTACGTTGAACTATTTGCCCAAGGCTGGCAAGAGGGAAGCAGCAAGGCCTGCCCAGCTGCATCTTTTGGGTCAGGTGTCTTTGTCTGAGGAAATTTCAAACACACTGAAGAAAGGACTAAAGTTTTCTACGCCAACGGAGCTTCAAGTTCCTGCTTTGTTGGCACTGAACAGGCGGGTGGCGAACTCAGTGGAAGGAGAAGACAAAGAAAGGTGCCTACTGGAAGGAGTAGACTGCCTTGCCAAGTGTGTTCAGCCTGCCAAACTGGGTCGTAAGGAATCATGCCGACAAGTAGTTTCATTCTTCAAGCATAACGAACCTCAGCTCCTAAAAGCTGACAAGGAGGGAGGCTTTGTCGTGCTGACAACGAGGGCCTTCAGCGAACAAGCGGCGGCTGCCATAGAAAAGAACTTTAAACCGGTGACTGTCCAAGTGAATAAGGTAAAAGCCAAGGCCACGTTGTTTTGCAAAGACCTTGAGCTTACGAGACTTTCTAAATCTGTTAATGCGGCCAAGCTAGGTGTGCTGTCATTTTTTTTCAGCGTGAAGACACACAAGCCTGAGAAGCCTTTCCGGTGTATTGTAAGCGGAAGACACTCGTGGCAGAATCTGGTAAACAGATATCTGTTAAAGCAACTTAATATGCTCCCTGTGGAAGATCCCTTTGTTATAAGGAACTCTGCTGACGTTCCCAATTTTTGCTTGATGTTCAAGGGGACGGGTATGTGTTCTCGGTAGATGTTGTGGATCTATTTTATTCTGTGCAGAATGTTGGATTGATCAAGGAAGTGCAAGCTAGCACTGAAGACAATGACGTTTTGGCATTTGAGGAGTGCGGGTATCTCTGTTGATAATTTCTTGACCTTTTAGAATTTTATTTGTGTTCGACGTTTGTGACGCACGAAGGGCAGTTTTATCTTCAACGTAACGGGATATGCATCTGCTCGTGTGCAGCGCCCGTACTGTGCAGCTTGTTTTTAGCATCTTTTGACGGAGTATTGGCTCAGGCTTTTGACAATACAAATGTGCGCAGGGTGTACAGGTATGTGGACGACTTCTTGGAATTTTTAAATGCTAAACCAGGTTTAACACCCACCAACTTGGTGGACGAAATGTTAAAGAAATTTCGACAACATGCGAGGGGCTGTCCTTCACTCATGAGCTACCTACGAACGAGAAAATTCAGTTTTTAGGTTTGAGCTTATTATGACGGAAGAGCACATCTGTTTGGCCTACTGGCCTCGTCCGTGCCAAGAGTTGATGCCCTGTGAAGCTGCCCAATATAAAGTAGTTAAGAGAGGTGTTGCTTTTATGTGCTTGGAAGGTGCGCTGGCTAAGTCTTGCCCTCACAGAATGCAGCAGAGCTTTGACAACCAGGTCCGCCAGCTATATTCAGCTGGGTATCCTCGCTCTGTCGTTGCAGCAGCGGCTCAATCCCTGCTTCAAAAAATGAAAGGAAAAAGGAATGCCAGCTCTTCGAGAAAGGACCAGTAGTTGTTCCGTACGCCCATAAGGTTGCACACAACCTTAAAAAGATGGCCGATAGATACAAAGCACCTGTGGTGTTTTCTGCGCCAAGGAAACTGTCAGGCCAGTGCCCACAGAATTCAAGAGGATCCGTGCCTGCCCCCAGTGGTAAGAGGCATGCGAGGCCCTACGTCACATGTGGGACGGGAGTGGTCTACGAAATTCCACTCTCCTGTGGAAGGGTTTACATCGGCCAGACCAGCCGATGCGTAAGCGATCGAGCGAGGGAGCATGTTCTTTCGATAAAGAATAATCTTTTGGCACATTAGCCTATGCACTGCAGCGCGTGTGGATGTGAGGAAAGATTTGCCAATATCACCATTCAGGTAGAAGCAAGGAGGTGATTGAGCGAGATTCTAGAACCATACCTCATCCAAAAGAAAAACAATATCTGTATTAGCGATACGTCGGTGGTACTGCGTTCAGCTGAATTTGATTTCTTTGACAGTGGTTTCTGAAATAGCACGTGCATTGAGAGCAGCCGATTGTTCGATGTGACGCATGGTGTGTTATAGCTCATGTGTGGCATGGTGTATATATTGCGGTGGATTTGCAAGAATATAGTTAGTTGCGAGTTGACGTTCTTTCCTTTCGCCTTTTCTTTTCGGTGGTTTGCGTCGTCGTATTTTCTTGTAACTATATTTCAGGATCGGCGTCCAAATGCCCAGATTTTGAAGATGAGTATCGATATGTTGTTGCAATCTTGGCGCCAAATATTCTTCAGCATTGACCAGTATACGAGATGTGGGAAACGTTTTCTTTCAAACGGTACCGTTTGCTGGCAATGTGTACAAAAAATACTCCCCCCCCCCCTTTTTCTCCTATACATTTTTCCTTGTCGCGGCCCTTGCGGGACTAAATTGCGTGACTGCGGCCCGCTAGGTGAGTTGAACTTGAGCACACTCCTCTAAACCTACATGCCCCATACATCATCATGAACTGTACTTTTATTCCCGCTGGTCGCGGGATCTCATCCCGGCCGCGGTGCCCTCACTTCGATAGAGGCGAAATGCTAGAGGCCCGTGTACTTAGATTTAGGTAAACCTTAACTAACTTCAGGTAGTCGAAAGTTTCCGAGCCCTCCACTACGGTGTCTCTCACAACCATAGCGTGGTTTCGTGACGTAACACCCCAACACTTATTAATAATTTTTATTATTGTTGGGATTTAAGATCACAAAACCACGATATGATTGAGAGACGCCGTAGTGGAGGGCTCCGCAAATTTTGACCACCTGGGGTTCTTTAACGTGCACCTAAATCCAAGTACACGTTCAAGCATTTTGGCCGCCATCGAAAATGCGGCCGCGCAACACTTATTGCCTAGGTATGTCTCATCATCACCCCACTAATACGTTCAAACGGCTTTTGTTGAGGCGATTTAACTGTCGAATGCTTTACTCGGACATGCGAGATAGTTCTCTTGCAGAATTCGTATGGTAGATTTCTAACCATTGCTGTTCATGAACTGTGTGTCTTGTTTTGTAATTTTTTTTATCTCCTATGCTCCACTCCCGCGATAAGCCTTCGAGGCAGCGATATCTTGAAATAAATCAAATAAATTAATAATAGGCGTTGCCGTGATGTCTGCGCAATTGTACTATGGACGTCCGCGCTTTGCTTTGCCCCCGCAGGCTGGCGGTGACGGCATCGTTACTCTCCTGAACTATCTGGCTTCCAACCTCTCGGTGAAGTCCATGGAAGTGACACGCGAAATGCTCGAGGGTCAAGCAGGCGAAGCTCTTGCCGGCGTCGTGCGTAGGCACGTTGCTCTGAACAAACTGGAGGTAAGGCAAGTCCGTTCGGATACGTGTTAATGCGAAAGCCTTAGACGCGACATCAAACACCAAAAGTGAGCGACGGCGGCGGTGGCAGCTTCAGCATGAGCGATGCAGAAAACCACGGGACCTCATCGCATGGCTGAGAAGATGGGATTCGCCACCCAGTCATGTTGGGCAAAAA
The DNA here is from genome assembly GCF_013339695.2 of Rhipicephalus sanguineus. Lineage (NCBI taxonomy): Eukaryota > Metazoa > Arthropoda > Arachnida > Ixodida > Ixodidae > Rhipicephalus > Rhipicephalus sanguineus. The sequence continues at coordinate 65,104 of NW_023614618.1, forward strand.
TGCATAGCTGACTTTTCTTCTCTGAAATCCCTCAACGAAAATTTAAGTGCATGTCGATTACCAGTCATCCTATTCTGTGTTCTGAAGCGGCAGCTTCATTGTGGCCGTCACATTGAGTCCTTCACCTTAACAGGACCATGATATGGTCACCCAAGAATTTGCGGTTTTCTGCGAAAAATACAAGTAGAGGGTGTATTAGGCCTATACATGTGTGAAAAGGGGACTGTAAAAGAATATTTCTGCGCGAAATAAGCCCTAGAAGTCGGCGGGCGTCATCCCCGCCCACCATTGGTGACCACTATTTTGTCATGGCATGTTTGAGCGCGTGTTTTTGAGATTGTTTGTGAACGCACAAGGATCATTCTGGTAAACAGATTATGATCGAAAATGGGGTGCCATGGCCCCTTTAAGATACGCCAGAATTATAGCCAGTGCCTTTGCAGCAAAATACCGGAACCAACCACGGTACGTAATGATTTCAGGTGGTCGTTTTCCAATGCTGCGGTCTTGCTTCTTCGCGACAGAACAGTGGTTTCCTCTCCTCGACTCGGATGGCTGGGTCAAGGAATTAACATTTGGCCCCGGACGCACTGTCTGGTACCAACAGCCATCTCCACGTTTTCTTCTAGTCGGAACGTGGTGTAGCGACCCGAGGAATGTGACATAAGAGTGCCTAGGGTTTCTTACTGTTACTCCTCTTCTTACTGTTACCTCCTTTTATTATGAAACCTTGCGAACCAGCTGAAATTTCTGTCGTTATAAGCGCTACGTAACGCTGTTAAGTGACCCTCACGTTTTCCGAGTGCTAGGGGTGCAACTGCAACCCTTCTTTCATGCAAACTCTTTACACCGAAGTTACCCACTTCCTCAATCAGTTGTCAAATCAGTGTAGCCTCCACTGCGCTTGTACTAGACCTAAATGATATAAAGTGACAGTGCCGAATTCGTCCGGAATCCATAGTTGGCTGTCATAGACGCCCAGCGCGATGCCATCGCCACCACCTCCGGTACTGCCATGGCATTTCTGTCTCTGTTAAACTGGGGAGCTATTCTCAATGTGTCCACCTAGTAGGCCGTCTATTTCGGCCGCCGTTGATTGGATGGAGCTCGGCGAGCAGCGCGCACCCTGTTTGTGGCTTTTTGTCCCGCAATGGAGCTATCGCAACTGTCGTCACAAATCGGGGCGACGGGATGCGCTTTGACGCAACGAACGCAGCCTCAATGATCCATTTTTGGCTCCGCAAGTCTCGAAGGCCGTGCTTAAACTCTGATCTTGTGATCGCATTAGCCATCTAATTAGGTTTAATGCGCCCGCCCGTCTAACGAACCTGTGAAGGTTGGTACGCATTCCTTGCATCGTTCTCAAGCGGCAGGGACACGTTCATGTGCAAGTACAGACTTGTGAAGTTGAAGTGTTTTGTTACTGTACATTTCCTCCACTTCCTTTCTTACGCTGGGATTGTGCTGAGCGGGTTCTGTGCGTCGACGTGTTCAAGAACGCGATGACGTCACGGCTCATCACTTTTTCGAGTAACTGAATGCGCTCCGCCGATGTGGACATGTGTTCTAGGTGGACACATGGAGAATAGCTCCCTTGGTCTGTCTTTAGTATAAAGTGACGAAATTTTGGCAACGAACTACCTACTCATGTCACACATTGACATACGTGGGAGAAAGGACTGGGGAACGGCCGCCGTCGAAGCACAAGTAGTGGTTCGTAGAAGTGGGCCGATCGTGGGGTAAATTATAATGCTGAACGGTGCTTCCAGAGTAAGACCGAAGGAGCTGCAGGCGCATCATAGTTGCTCAACCTTGAGAAAAGATGATTCAGCGATTTGTGTCATTTCAGGACTTTTTCTCACCCAAATTTGTCACGTGTGAGGTTTTCAGTCCCCGCATTTTTTTTCTCCTGACCGCGCCATTCCATATAGAAGTCTATCAGCGGGAAGATTACGATGGGATGGGCTAAGAGCGAAAAGTGCAGCCGGCTATGCATAACACGGAAATAAAGCGAACTGCAGGTGCAATCTAAATATCTCGCTCTGCTGGAGCACGTACCCGCAAGAGGGGGAGGACTATGCAAGGCATCGAACTGGAATGCGATAATATTCAACTACCGAAAACCGTGAAATCCAGCAGCATGGGCGTGCGCAGTAGTCCGACAGTAGTATTGACGATAGTGCGCAGTATTCTGACGAGGGTTCTCACAATACACCTTCAGTTGTTAGTCTGGCGCTCGTCTCGTGGTTCTTCCCTTCGTGTTCGTTTTTTTTTGCGCAAAATGCAATCCGGAATGCATACCAACTCGCCCAATGCTCAGCTCTTCTAAGCAGTATTCTCCATTAGAGGGGGCGAAATTTCACCACAGCCCCGCCCCCCTCTCTCCCCACAGGTCGAGCCTAAAATGTTTAGCAATGGATGCAAAAATAACATAAAGAAGTGACCCGATTCTCAGTAGAGCCTGCCTGGCGAGTAGACAGTTCTTGGATTGCAGTATCAGGTGCTTTCCGCCTGACATTATCGTCAAAAACCCTGCAATGGCCATAATCCTGCATTCCCCCCTCCACCTCGGCCACCCACGCGCACTCCTGCGTCCAGCAGTATTATAGTTTTAGTGCCTGGGCCAGAAAGCAGTTTGCGTACGCAAGTCATTGCGTTCCTTTGTATTTTCCTTGGGTGCAGATGGGAATACAAAGCAACGCAAGAGCTTACGTGCGCAAGCCGCTTGGGGTACCCGGCACCAAAACACTGTTAACTGTTAAAAGGTTGAGATAGGCAAGGAACAATTAGGGTTTTGGCGAAAGCTACAGGGAAACGATGCTTCAGCATATGGAGCAATATGCCTCTTGAGCTCGGATATCCATGTGCACATCTTTGCAGCTCCTTACCGTAATCACCCGAAGGACGAGGTTTCATTTCGGGACGCGGAGGTCGCATTTTGATGGAGGCGAAATGCCAGAGGCAATTGTACTTGGGCTCAGGCGCACATTTAGGAACCCCAGGTAATCGAAACTGACCTGCCGCCGTATCTTAGCACCTAGGGTTGCGCGCTGCTAAGCTTGAGGGTGCGGGTTCAATTCCCGGCCACGGCGGCCGCGTTTCGGGGAGGGGGAAATGCAAAGAATACCTGTGTGCTTAGGTTTAGGTGCACGTTAAATAAACCGAGGCAGTCTTAATTTCCGGAGCCTCCCACTACGGCGTTTCTCCTAATCATACCGTGGTTTTCGAACATAAGACCTGAATTAATAATTAGGTGATCGAAATTGATTACGAGCCTCCTATACAGCGTGCCCCGTAATCATATGGTGGATTTTGGCACGTAAAACTCCAGTTATTCCTTACTATAATCAAACGTTCCACCATCCTGGCGATCAGTCTTTTACTCCTTCGTACCTCGCCTCTATTTCGCAGATCAACGGCTCGACTTTTGCTCATCCGGAGGCCGTATTGAAAGCTGCTGTTAAAAGCCCAAGCCTGAAGACGCTGAATGTCAATGAATGCCGCCTCTCAACGATGGACATCCACAACATGGCGAAGCCCTTCTAGGCCCCCGCCGTCTCGGGCTAGTGTGCTGGGTGGGGCATCAGCGTCAGAGCCGCCTACAAGCGTTCTGGAAAATCTCTCCTTCACGAACTGCAGGAAGGCGAATGCGGGGGAGCAGGATTTCATGTTTCAAGTCACGTTCGCCATGCTTATTTCGGGCAAGTGTTCGCGTTTACTGCGAAGGCGCTGCTCAAGTTCTGCGAGTGACCCGCCTTGTTGAACGATCGATTGCCACTCGTGCGTGCGTCTGTCCGTGTCTCCTTACCTCCCTCCCCTCTTTTCGTTACTTTCGTCTCCCCTTCCTCAGTGCAGGGTAGCAAACCAGATATTTGTTTTCCTGTTAACCTCCTGGCCTTTCAGCAATAATTTGTCTCTATGGCGATGCACTGCGACACATTCAGTACTTCGAATCAAAGGTCCGCATGAATCACTTCACTTCAGGCGTGTTATAACAGACCCTTGATTATGTAACACACTGTAAAAGAGCAGCATGGTAATAGTTATTTGCAGGTGCTCTCAATTTTCGTGCCAGTCTTCATAGTGCACGAGAAAAGTTGAGATTTTTTTCATCCGCTCAATAGCTAATCAGCGAAAACGTCACAGAAACTGAACGACAGCATTTGTCCAATAATTTCTCCCGCGTTTCTAGCGCTTTTCTCACGAATGCCGTATACAAACATGCGCCGAGGTTTTTCTTTTTCTTATTTGAATTTTCGGGCCCATTTTCATGCTCTAACCTGGTGCCTTATGTTCTAGAAGAGAATCCTGCTTCTTGTTTAGCTTATATTCATATTTAGAAGTTCATTATTATTTTTTTGATGAATAGTCGAACTCCTTAACATATCGAACTTATTGGGTGAAACGTATTCTATTAGGCTCTCTGCTTCGTACCTCGACAAGTGCGAAAATCAACAAGCATGTTTACTTTGTACCACGAAGAGTTGGACTACTGTAAATCACATCCGTGAGGCCATATAGAGCGCACAAGTTCGTTGCTTGCCCAAATTCTAACGTTTACAAAACGATGCCTGTGAAACGTTTGCGCTGTCCTCGCTCGCTCCTTACCGTGAGGGAAAGCAAGCACCCCTTAACCTCCCCCCCCCGAGATTGTCCCTTGCCCCCGGCCTACCCTACATGCATATGCAAGGGCCGCGGTCTCCTGTGAACTTGGCTAAACGAAGGAGTCGTCGTTAGTATGAGCCCAGACTGCGAGCGCAGGTCAGAGGTAATACCGCACTGTTTTTCTTCTTGCAGAATTTTTATTTATGGAACTAAACATAGCCTTTTACGTACATTGAGAGTAGGATAGAGCCAATACTGTCGATTTCGCTAACTTCCCCAGAGCAGCGTAGCCTAACGGGCTCTGCGGAGGTTCGCAGTAATTTACTGCAACACTAAATACCGCATACGACCAATTGCGCATCTATATCCGAGGACAACTTTTCTTGGCAATAAAGCGATGGCTAAAGAGCCAAATCACGCGTATCTTACCGCTACTGAATGTAGTCCCACAATACTGTCCGTATTTTCTGCGCGAGATATATATGAAGTAGGGCAGCTCCGTGCTAGTGGTGGGAAGACTGAGGTAGCAGCACAGCTGGTGGTGTTCCCCAACTCCTCACCCTCGTTGCTCTATTTTTCTATTTCTCGGTCTTTCTATCTTTCTTCCTCTAATTTTATTTCTTTTTCTCTATCTCTGTATTTCTCGCTTCTCTTTCTCTCACTCTTATCTTTCTCTGACTCTCTCTATCATTATCTGTCTTTCTTTGATTATCTCAATTTCTCTACGCATTTTTCCTTCTGCTTTCGTTCTCTCTGCTCCTTTCTTACTATGGTATGTTACACCCTCTCCTCTTCGCACTCACATCTGTCATCTTCTCTCTCCCTCCCTCCCTTCCCTTTCCAATCCCTTGCTGTACTGTACTGCAAGGTTATTCTGCGCCTTCGGATGGTGCGCACGCGGGTTCGAATCTCGCCTCGCGAATAATATTTCCCTTATGCTTATCCGTCTCTCTTTATTTCTTTCGTTCTACGTACGTGCCCGGATCGCCGGCTCGCCGCCGTCACTCTGCAGCGACGCAACTAAGTGTTGCCGTCATTTTTAGTGGACCAGGTGGTGAGTAGTGGGATTTGACCGATTTCTGTGGCATATACCCGTTCGTAACGATGATGATGCTGATGCAAACTTTATTGGGGTCCAGAGAAGACGCAGGGGAGACCCCGCGCCACCCGGCTAGTTCCACGTAGGGACCGCCAAGCCGACCTTGGCGGCCCATTGGCGGGCACTCTGGACGGCCAGGGTTTGGGTCATGGAGTTCTGGGCTGCGCAAGAGCGCTGCCCACCTGTCCTCGCTGAAGGCGGAGCCGATGGCTTCACATTCCCATAACACATGGTTCAATGTTGCTAATAGTCCACAGCAGGCCAGTCTGCACTAACGATGATGGTTTCTGGTGAGCGTGGACATTTTACGGCCAGCTAGAAGAGCTTCGCTATTATACTTTTTATTTGCTACGTGTAGCTGAGACAGGAGGCATCACTCACTATGGAGATATTTGTATTTGTGTCAGCGTTTTTTCACGCGTTAGAAAGTCTCGCTCTTACGTGTACCTCGAACGCTAAAACGTAGGCGTCGATATGGAACGCTGATTGCGCGCAGACCTCACTTTCCCCAGCGCAGCCCTCACTTTCCACAGAAATTTCCGCAAGTAGAGTGAGGCTATTTAGCACCGTTCTGCCACCGTCCCTGCTTTATTCTCTAGCCGGCATCGGTCGTTGTCGCCACAACGGACAGTTCATACCTGTTCTCTGATGACCTGTTCTATATTCTCG
>NW_023614619.1:0-30304 GCF_013339695.2 Rhipicephalus sanguineus
AGGAAAACAGACATGCTCGGTCTCTCCGAATCGATGTACTCTAGTGCACAACGCAGAGCCGTAAGTTCTGCCGCCGTAGATGTAGTCACATGGGATATTTTGAGTTTTAGGGTGATTTCCTCGTGCTGGTATGACCACCGCACCACCGGAACTGGACACCGTGGTTGACCCATCGGTGTAGATGTGCACGTGGTTACTGTAGGTTTCATGGAAGAAAAGTAGGCTCAGCTGTTTAAGTGCTGGGGCGCGTAAAGCCGATTTCTTCTGCAGTCCTGGAATTGTTAGGCGTACTTGTGGAAGGTACAAGCACCACGGAGGAAACACCCGTTTCTCAGCAGGCGCATACCCTGATGTAAACGATGCGAAAGGTTGACTTTCAGTGGCTAGCTGGTCATTGCGGGACCAGTGGCAATGTTTCCGCAGACAATGCTGCTCGCACATCCCATCAAGAAGAGACCACCGTTTCGATAACTCTTTCTAGGACAGACGCTGCAAGGCAGCTTCGTCACCTGGCACGTAGTCTCTGTTTGCCAAGTGTAAGTAACATGCCAAGTATAAGACGTACAAGACTCCACCAAATAAACCCTTCGCTGGAACTCCGACCCCCATCCGGATTTCGTCGACGTGAAGCTTCGCTTCTATGTCGGCTTTGGTTAGGAGTTGCCTTCACGAAGGCATACACAACATTAATTGGAGTGACCGACAGTGCAGCATGCGAGGTCTGCAGTACTGAGGAAGACATTGATCATCTGCTATGCCGCTGCCCTCGATTTGCCTCTGAACGACGAACTCTTTCCGACGCGATGCGACGATTGGACGATCGACCGCTCTCCGTGCAGATGCTGCTGGAGTACCGTCCCCATCGCTCGGCGGCCCACAAGGCCGTTAAAGCACTTTTGTGCTTCTTAAGAACTACGGGCCTTTGTGAACGCCTATGACTGTTGTACAGTGCCACCGCCTCATACGTGTCAGCTCATTAATTGATCATTTCCTTTTTTTCTCGCTCCCCTCTCTCTCTCTCTTTGTCTCTCCAATCTTTCCACTCCCCTTCCCTTTCCCCCGGCGTAGGGTAGCCAACCGGACTGCTGTCTGGTTAACCTCCCTGCCTTCTCCCTTTTTGTGTTCCTTCCTTCCTTCATCGGGCACTGAAGAAACTGAGAAAAACTGAGCAAGAAACTAAAGCGAACATTTTCGACCACATAGGCTTCTTCAGTGGCGTTATTACACTTTTCTTGTACCCAAAAGAAACGTTGAAACAGCGTTATATTCCTTTGCGAAACGTTCACCTGGAACCGCCGGAAATTTGTTCGAACGCCTCTCGGGGATCACGAACCCATTTTTAAATGGTGCATAGACGCATTTTATGGAAATTGGGCGCTTCAAGCTTCGATTAAATGCCGTTGTTACATGCAGAGCCATAAATGTTTCTCAAACAATGTAAAAAAATACGAAGAAATCGAGATAACACGGGAACAATGCTTGAGCAGTTATAACAAATAAAGGGCACGTTTTTTGCAGTCAGTGTGGTGGCTCGACTGTTTTAGCATTTTACAGCTGCGTCCTTGATGGAAGAGTGAAGTCCTGGCGGCGGTGGTGGCGTTTCCATGGGCATGAAGTTCAGCAGCGCTCGCATAATTTATAGACCGCTTTGTACGCTCAAGTCGTTCCCTAGGTAGATCCTATGGAGACGGAGGACTGTCTCTGAAGCGATAAAATTCAGCATTGAACCAAGGAATTTGCTTATGCAACGTGTATATCTTTTGCATACTGCTTAACATAAACACGCAAGTAACTATCCAGTGGTTAGAATCTCCAATACATTGAACGGCGCGGATAACGAGGTCTGAAGTTCGAATGCAGCTGGTGGCCCAAACTGGTGTCGTTGAATTGTTTTTGTAGCCTTAACGTTAGGTAGTAAAAGAAAGTTTGTTTTTTATGTGTGATTGAACTTTGACTAAGCTGTGTTTTTTTTTTCGGGTTGGTCCACTCTTCACTTTCTACCTCTTTAACTTTACTTTTTTTGGCTTATTGTGATAGTTTTACCTTTTTAATATATATTTTTCAAGCTTTCTTTCCTCTTTTTTGTTTGCCTGACAGCAACATGTGTTGGCAGCCTTGCGTGTACCGAATGTCGCCACTCAGCCTAATTGAAATAAGGCTTCCTAGCTCTGGGCGAGTTCAACATGTTTGAATTAACAGAGAGAAACAAACAAGGAGAAAGAATTCGGCCAACCGGAGCGCTGGACTTAGTTTCCCCTGTTATCATTTTTGCACAATGTAACACTTGGCTTTATATCGGTAACACGCATCGAAAGGTAGCCACCCTATTAGTATCTCAACGAGAACTCGCAAAACAACAACAACAACAATAAAAACAAATTAAGAGTTCTTCCACTACTGTGAAAATGGAAGCCAGCGAAGCCAGCGGCTACGGGTGCACGTACTGTGGCAGCGGCTGGACATCGTTTTCGCGCCCATTCACGCTTATGTGTGCGCTGGCGCTCCTTCAATTTCCGCTACTCTTCCTCCGAGTAAAAGACACGCGTCCGTCCCATAGCGAGTCCGAAGGGCAACTGCTGATAACAGCGCTAGCGCGATCTCTACGTCACGAAACAAAAGGGCACAACGGTTAGTGCGAAGTGCCTCTGCCAAATATCGAAGCACTTGTGAGAGATGCATCTGCAGTGGCGAGGAGAAGAGGGGCGAGGGGCGCCGAGAATTCGTACTCGTTGTTTTGTCCGAGGACGCGTAATCATTCTTCGCGTCGCTTTGTCAGCGGACGCGAACTGCCAGAACATAGCAATACACAGCTTTGCTCTAAAATGTGAGATTACAGTGTAAGAGGAAGCATTAGCTTCGGTGATTTTTTCAATGCATGATAATGAATAAATCGGTGTTGTTATAGCTTTGAGCAGTTTCTGGCTGCAATATTTACCGAAACAGATCACATATTGCCGCTCAGGATCGCTCTATGGTCGAAGCCTGTGTGCCGCTGTTAGAAGAGCCAGCGTCGGCAAAACGTCGCGGCATCTTGCGGCTGCGCAGCAAGTACCTCAAGCGACCATTCACGGGCAACGGGATTGCCGTTCGCGCTTTTCGCGCACCCTAAACGCCCTTGATTGACGTGCCTCCAGTCAGTGGATACGTCATGCAGGAGTTTTAACGCGCCAGACCAGTCAAGGTTTTTTCGTTAGAAGAGTGACAGCGGAGAGATGTTGTTCCGTGTGGAATATTTCGCTCGAAGCAGCCAATTATGCAGATGAGCTGTGGGCATAGTGCTCATACACCCTTACAGCCGTCGCTTCATGGTCATCAAAAGCTATGACGTAACAATGGCGTGCCTACACCACGCTTACCAGCCCTTGTTGTTTTGTTATTTAGCCTGGTTGTTTTGTAGGCGTGGCCGTTAATGCAAACCTTTTGGGCGCTACGATGTCCTCTGCTGCTTGACAACCATGGCTTCAGTGTGAAGTACATCGTCGAAGCTATGACGCCAACCCACGATAACGGAAAAGCGCCACAATCAACGGTACTTTTATTTCTGAACAAGATTTCGTGTGATTTCTGCTCATAGCGGGCACCAGGAAAAGTCCAGGAGTAGGCGGCATATCCAATGCGCCACTCGTTAGTTGACTTGGGAGTAATTAAACTACTTGCCGTGCTCAGTACTGTGAAGAATTACTCAACCGAATAATTTCAATAAAATAACTTGTTACTTTTCAATTACTTTTGACGAAAACGTAGCATGCCCGCTTCCCTTATGGCACAACAATATTGATCAAGAAAGGAAAGAAAAATGACAAAACAAGTCAAACCGAGTGCCAAATCTCAGTCGAGGCCACAAGGCAGAACCATAGAAAAGCCGCGTATCATGTGAACTCGAATCCTTGAATAACGATGTTGGAAGGCCATGGTAATCGAAACTCCAGACAAGAGGGATCGACAACGTCTTCACGCTTTGATGACTGTGGTATAGCTCAGAGAGAGGGTGCAGAGGTTTCAACAGCGTAACCGGGCCCATTTATTGGCTATTCCTATGGCACAAGAGTATATCGATTTAACTTTGAATTGTTTTACAGCTGTCCCGTTCTTATTTGCATATTTGTATCGACATGCCCCTTTGAATATGTGTTCCTTATAAAGCCATGATTTCTGCGTTGGCACTTGAGTTCACAGCTGCATTAGGAATGAAAACCCCCTATGGTTGCAGTATACAACAACACGTTTTCAAACAAAACGAAATTACAGCATTTGAAGAGGAGCTTAATTTGTTCACGAGAAACATTACGGTACATACAGAAAGCTTGTAATATTAGCATTTACATATATAAGAAAGTGTTCAAGAACTATAGTAGGCAGACATAACACACTTCATTATTGAAACGATATTGAATGTATGTAGTTAAAATACGTATTAACAGTTTTACTTGCGCAATACGCGAAATACAGCACGCAAGTGGAATCGCTGTATTGCGTACTCCTGTCTATGTGAAGGGAAAGAAAAACGCCAGGCCTGCGCTAAAACCGCAGCACAGTCACAGCGAAAGCTGGAAGAGCGGCGTTGCTAGAGCCCGTTAAGCTCTCTTGGGGCTACAATACAAGTACACTAGAAAGGTACCCACTACGCCATAAATCACATTTTTTGTGAAGTTGGGAAGCACCTACTAAGCCATTATTCGTCATTCTGCGGAGAAGTGAGGCACCAGCTACACGTCTGTAAGGCATTATGTGCACTTTGTTCACGCGACGACTGATGACGATGAAGAATTATGGCTCAGCCCTTTGTAATGGGTTGGAATCTTTAAACGGCCCACCAGTTATGTAATTTGCATTGGGTCACGCCCGGTCGCTATTTCCCTCTCCCGTCATGCTGTATAACATACGTTGACGTGGGAAAGAGACGGGGGGGGGGGGCGAAGAACTTTACTGAGACCCCGAGGAAATGGATCATACGCTTATGGGCTTCCTTGGCAACCAATACAAGTGCCCTTGCGAGGAACCCACTACGCTATAAATCATTGTAATTTTTGAGAAGTAGGCCAGCAGGCACTCTGCAATTTTTTGTCATTCTACGGAGAGCGTTGGTACCTGCTAAACCCATGTAAGGCATTATGCGCACTTTGTTGATGCTGTGCCTGATGATGAAGAATTATGGCAGGGTCCTTTGTAATGGGTTGGAAGCATTCAACAACCTGCTCGTTGCGCAATTCGCATTGTGTGACGCCTGGTTACAGAATTCGCGTTGTGCGACGCTTGGTGCTTATTTTACTCTTCTACCACGCTATATTGCATATGCTAATGTGGTTCCTTCCCGACATGAAGCCTGTATAGGACCTTTTAGCAAAGCAGTTTCAAGCACCGGCATGGCTCAGAGGTTGAATACTGGGCTCCCACGCAGAGGACCCAGGTTCGAACCTCGTTCCATCCTGGAATTTTTTTCTTATTTAGTTTTTTTTCTTATTTCGAGCGATACTGGTTACGGACACCGGCGGCGGCGGCGGCGGCGGCGGCGGCAGCGGCGGCGGACAACTACGGCGCCAAAAACGGCCGGTGAAATGATCTCATAACAGCTTTCGCTGTAAAAGGTAATGTCAATAGCAGAATGAAATTACTCAAGCGAAAGCACTGTAAAGCACAGCCATCAGCCAAAGTTGCGAAACGAAGAAATGTTATTCAAGTGCAATAAGAAATTGCCGTTCAGAGTATGGAAATTATAGTGAACTTTTTATCGTTTCCCTTTAGCGACAGCAGATTCGCTGTTCCCGCTATGCATGGAATGTTGCATTGCTGCGGACACATAGGCAAAACACCTGGGCTTTTTCTCGAGTTCTCTGCGTTCATGCGTCCCAACGTACGCGTGCTACGTGGCCTTAACCTCCGCGTTTCCCGCTGGCCTTCGTTGTCTGGGATCTCGCGCCTTTACTGCTGGCGTCCGAACAAATCGATTGCGGAATGCAAGCTGACAGTTACAGAAGCTGCAGGGACATAGTTGTGAGAGAAAACTTCGAGCTCTCACTTTTACTCTCTTTATTTTTGCACGAGCAGACTTTCGCTTTCAAGACAATATAACCCACCCAGAAAGGAAGCATGGAATGCAGGGACGGAGTTTATTAAGCGGAGAGGTCAACTTGTTCAAGGGACCACAGGCTTCCAGTTTTCAACGTTCAACAACGATCGTGTGAGCAAACTGAAATATTGTGAATTAAGAAAAGTAAATTGGAAGGTCGAAAGCGATGACACAGAAAGAATGAGAAATGGGCCGCTGGCCTCCAGGTTACAAGAATTCAGACTGTTGGAGCAATTTTATTTCTCGCGATTCGCGGGGGCTGGAGGCTTTCATCAAGTTTCCCACGTTGTTTAGATTGAACTATTGGCTAAAATATATCAATAGGAAGTAATTTTACGTCAGAGCGTATCCGTGCTTTTCTGAGTTTTTTAATGCCATTTCATAACTTAGTCAAGGAACTTACTCACTCGTTGCGTTTCTTGTTTTTACATCTGCATCAACCAGGTATAGTCACACTGCGAAAAAAAAAAAAAGATAAATAATTTCAGCGACGATTGCAATATTCCGTAATGTGAAATGTGAGCACAGATGTTTACGATATAGGAGGCAGAGAATTCTACAGAGACACGCATGTGTGTCTCGGCGGCGGCGTAGAGATTCAGCTTCGGTAGCGGGAACGTCAGGATAATACCGTCGGGAGCACTAAGCTACTGCTTGAGTGGGGCGAACCTATCAGTTAGGGCGTCGGCATCGCTAAGCCTCTTCCAGGGCAGCTCATTACTAGCAGTGGCAGACCAAGCGCTTCCAACCGTTACGACGCACATTGCTTACCAGACAGTACACCGGACAATAGCTGGCAGATGCGTACGAGCCATGATTACCTGGCCTGACAAGGTCGATATACCTAGGTCAAAGAGAAAGTGCACCGAATTTAAGTTTACAAAAAAAAGGTTTATTTTGCTCTCTCATTTGCCCATTCCACGTATCTACCATGCAACGCTGAGTCCGGCTAAAAGTAAGTCCTTTTTTGCTGGTCTCAACGCTTATGTCAACGTAAGATAACCTTATGGAGCAAGGAGAGTTTTCTTTGAAGAGCTACGTCGCATATTCATAGTATAATTAACGAAATAAAGAATTAACAAGGGTTTCACGAAGCGAAGGAAAGGACAGGCTCACCCAGACGACGGCCAATATTGATCTGAGGCATACCACTGACGACGCGAGAATGCCAGCAGGCGATGTTGCGGCACGGTGTGTACACAAAAGAAGTTGGGGAACATCTGCGGTACGACGACCTTGAGTTTGTGCCGGACAGGACTAGATACAATAAGCAGATCTCCTCCTCTCTTCCAGGGAGTCCATAGTTATTGGATGCTCCTATAAATACAGAAGGTATGCCGACCGACGGCGCAGAGAAAATAGAAGGTCCCGTTGTCGTACGCTCTACATGATCATTTGCTCGGCTAGCGACCTCGAGCATGTATTCCTTCGAGCCATCATTAGCGCCTCTTTGAATGATTGTGTACCCGGACTGCATCAACAATAAGAAACATTCGCTGTCACCAATAAAACAGGCAACCGAAAGCTTATCAACAAATTTTGGAAGTCTGGGCTTTGTTTGCAAAGCAGAGATGGTCATTCCAGCTTCATATTCTAAGACCTTAAATCACATATTTACCGTACAGCTACAACGGGTCCGTACGCTTCCATAGTATCCAAGGTGGCTGACTTATTTAATACGCGTGTCAATAATATTGGCATGATAGACTTTCAATACTATTTCTATTCCCGCACAGAAGAAAGGGTAATGCATAGTGTAATAAACGAGAATCTGGGCATATAGCCCAAGGGTTGGAAATATGATGTAGATCCGAATGCTCTGAAAAAGTGTGGAGGTTGCCGATTACTGCACTTAAGCCTATCTCGCTGATACATTGCGATCACTTATCTGTCTGTAGATGTTTGCCTGTAAACTTTCTTTTTTCCGGGCAGCTTTTGCGCCGTTCTCCCCCTAACCACATATTGTGCCTTCCGTTTAGCCAGTTTGATACACCCTATTTTAACACTAGGAGCTTTAATACGTTCCATCCTCGTCCTGTTGCTTTTCACCCACTTCATTTACACCTGCAAATATCCATATTCTGGTATTGATATAAATACCGGACGCCCGCTCAGGCAGATAACCAACCACCACAAAGTGAACAAACAGAGCATATAGAATTTCGAGGTGATTTTCTTCTCGGTCAATAATGTTTCTATTTCTTCATACTATAGTCGGCGTATGTTTATTTATGGACAAAAATTTTGTTACATGGCTCGTAGAACATCGCGAAACTATACTTGATTCAACTGGGGCCAAGAGTTTATATTTTAAATGTGTTATTTCTAGAACAAAAAGAAAAGATGAGCTAGTTGCTTACTGGCTTTATGGAACATAGCTTTGTTGACGAGTGAATGAGGACCGGAGAAAATATGAATACACAGATGAAGAATGCCAATCCTGGAACACTGGCCCTTTGGCTTTTGAGGGTCGGCGTTCGTACGTCGTGTATTCTTGCTTTGTCCTTTCCTTATATACACGCCGATGAAATTATGTTCCATATATCTACAATGAACGAAAGAAAGGTATTTTATTCGAGGGGCTCGTTTCTTTGTTAGACACAACCAAATGGATCCAATGGACAAGCGAGATAGAAGAGAGAAATAGGAAACACAGGGAGGTTAACCAGAGGAAGCCTCCGGTTTGCTACCCTGTACATTGGAAGGGGAAAGGTGATGTAAAGAATGAAAGAGAAGAAGAAACGTTTGTGAGGACTGCAAGCGACAAGAAAAAAAAACGAGGTGATGACCGTAGTCCAAGTACTACACAGCAACATTTTCTGTCAACAGTCACAGTTTGACATTGAGTCCGGTTGCTTGAAGAGACCGCAAGAACGCCCTCAGAAAGCTCGTTCTGAAGACCGGGTAGGCCATGGGCCCTAGGATTTTCTTCTCCGTGAGAGGGTGGTTGTCCAGCTGGCCTAATGCGGCTGAGAGGGCCGCTGTTTCAGAGGTGAAGTGGGCGCACTCACAGAGAAGGTGCGTGACTGTTTCGCTGCACCCGCAGACTTCACATGACGGGCTCTCAGCCATTCCAATAATAAACGATGTAGCGAAGCGTTCCTACTGAGTAATGGGTCGTCCTCTCAAGCGCCTTCCAGTGGGTCGTTCTCTTCTCTGAGAGCACGCTCCTCGTGCAGAGAGTCGGCCCCGCTTTGACTGTCGCTGCCGTGCGCCGTCGCTGAGTCCCCGTTAATAAACGTCTTGACAATTTGGTGGAGAGTGCTGTGCCCTTTAAACAACTACGGTCCGCATTCGATGCCTTTGAAGCTTCGATCCCGTACCGTGCCTGCTACCATGACTCAAGACGCCGCCCAGCAAACGCTTCCTCTTGCACCGACGCCATGTCCGGGTGTCCCCCGCATCCACGACCCTCCTATCTTCACCGGCGCGGACGGCACCGACGTCGAGGACTGGCTCGCGATCTACGAGCGTGTGAGCGTCCCCAATAAATGGGACGAGGCAGGCAAACTGAGCAACCTCGTTTTCTACCTCGCGGGTGTGGCAAGTCTATGGTATAACAACCACGTATCCGATTTCGCTAGGTGGTCCGCTTTAAAGACCGCCATCATCGACGTGTTTGGCCGCCCTGCCGTTCGCAAGCTGCAAGCCGAACAGCGGTTACGTGAACGAGCCCAGCAGTCCGGCGAGTCTTTCACGAGCTACATTGAAGACGTGCTCGATTTGTGCAAGAAAGCCAACGCAACCATGTCTGAGGCCGACAAGATCCGGAACGTCATGAAAGGCATCGACGACGATGCCTTCACCATGCTACTCGCCAAAAACCCTCGCACTTTGGCAGAGGTCATCACGCTGTGCCAAAGCTACGAGGAGCTACGCCGGCAGCGGCTGATGACGCGTCGACCTCCATCACGCGACGCCGATCTCGCTGGCTTGTCGGCCGTGTCGGACCACTCCGTCTTAATCGCCGAAATCAAGTCATTCGTGCGGGAGGAAATTGCCCGCCAGTTCTCCTTACTGGCCTTCTCTCACCCGCAGGATGTTGTACAGTCGTCGACCACACTGCTGCCTCCCCTACGCCGGGCTATCGAGCAGGAAATCGCGGAGGTTATGCCGGAATACCACCAGCCCAGTCCGGCGTCTGCGCCGCTCAGTTACGCACAAGTTGCAGCCAGACCGCCCCCAGCGCTCCCTGTGGTGCCCCCGCTAACATACGCTGGAGCCGTCACCAGGCCTCAGGCCTTCGAAGCGAGTGTGCCGGCTGCGTACTCCGACATCGTCCATACGCCCCGACTGCAGCCAACCATGCAGTCGTCATATCAGCAGCCGCCCCGTCCCTCGCGTCCTGCCACGTGGATGGGACCTAACCCGGCAAACCGATGGCGCACTTCCGACAACCGCCCGATCTGCTTTGCGTGCGGTTGCGCCGGTCACGTAGCCCGCTATTGCAACCGCGTGCAGCCGCCTCGAGTCGGATCAGCCGTGACCAACCAGTCCAGCGGCCCGTATTATGACCCGCTGCCGCCTATGTCACCGACGTCACGCCCAGGCCCATCTACCCGTCGGTCACCGTCCCCACGACGCCGCTCACTATCACCGATGCGGCCTCGTCCGGTCGCACGAGACCAGGAAAACTAGTCGTCGCAGTCCAAGAGGCAAGGGCTGCGACGCTATCGAACAGCCAAAGCCCTCAGCAAAGCCCATCAAACGTAGTAGACGTGTTTGTAGATGGTGTGCGCACATCGGCCCTTGTAGACACTGGAGCTGCCGTTTCCGTTATGGACGCTAAATTTAGCCGACTACTACGAAAAGTGACGACGCCACTTTCCGGGCTCTCCCTCCGTACAGCCAGCGCTCACAGTATTCACCCGACAGCGGTGTGCACAGCCCGTGTCATGATTCAGGACGCTCTGTACACCGTCGAATTCATCATAATTTCCTCATGCTCTCACGACGTCATCCTGGGATGGGATTTTCTCGCCCGTCACGCCGCCGTAATTCGTTGCGCACCAGCCGAAATAGAGCTCTCACCATTCTCAGATTTGACGCCGGCGGACAGTCCACCGGCTGCGACCAAGGTACTCGTCAAAGACGACACCACACTTCCTGCAAACTCGTCAACGTCTGTGTCAGTCTGCTGCACCGGTCTCGCCGACGCCGTTGCACTCCTCTCTCCATCTGACCGCGTCTTCACTAGAAAAGGCTTGTTGGTGCCATTTGCGACCGTGAAAGTCATTCAGGGCGACACCGACATTTTTGTTACGAACCCATCCCCGTACATTGTTAGGTTGGTGCGAGGGGAATGTCTCGGCAGAGCTGAAGCCCTCGAAGACGCACAAGTTATGGACGCACCGGGTGACACGCACTGCGCCAACTCCCATTCGCTCAGTGCTGTTTCCACATCTGATGCGTCACCCGCTGATTTATTTGGTTCCTCGATTGCTGAACACCTTACGTCAGTCAGCGTTCCCAGCTTCTATGCCTTTTGGAAGAATTTCGTTCTTCGTTCGATGTAGCGCAAACTTCTCTCGGCCGCACGTCTGCTGTCACGCATCGCATCGACACTGGCGCCCAACCACCACTCCGGCAACGTCCATATCGCGTGTCGCCAACAGAGCGTCGTGTAATTACCGAGCAAGTCGAAGACATGCTTCGCCGCGATGTTATTCGACCCTCAAACAGCCCGTGAGCGTCTCCTGTCGTTCTCGTTGCGAAGAAGGACGGCTCTGTGCGGTTCTGTGTGGACTACCGACGACTCAATAAGATCACCCGTAAGGACGTCTATCCCCTACCTCGAATAGACGATGCCATTGACAGCCTGCAAGGAGCAGAGTTCTTTTCATCGCTCGATTTGCGCTCAGGGTACTGGCAAGTCCCCATGGCTGATGACGCTCGACCGAAGACAGCGTTTGTCACACCCGACGGCTTGTACGAATTCAACGTCATGCCGTTTGGGCTGTGCAATGCGCCCGTGACCTTTGAGCGCATGATGGATACCGTTCTGCGCAACTTGAAAGGGCACACATGCCTATGCTACCTCGACGACGTCGTCGTTTTCGCCCCGGACTTCTCAACACACCTTCAACGCCTGCGGCAGGTTTTGACGCGCTTGAGCGACGCCGGGCTACAACTGAATCTCAAGAAGTGCCGATTTGCAGCACGGAAGCTGACGATACTAGGATACGTGGTGTCCAAGGACGGCATCCTCCCAGATCCAGCCAAGCTTCGGGCCGTGACAGAGTTCCCCAAACCTACGTCCGTCAAAGAACTGCGCAGTTTCGTAGGACTATGCTCCTACTTTCGGCGCTTCATCCGAAACTTCGCGACTATCATATCACCGCTGACGAAGCTCCTTGGAAGTAACGGGCCCCTCAATTCGTGGTCGTCAGAATGCGACGACGCTTTCGCGAAGCTCCGTCGTTTGTTGACGTCTCCTCCCATTCTACGCCACTACGACCCTACGGCCCCTACAGAGGTACACACGGACGCCAGCGGTGTTGGCCTCGGTGCTGTCCTTGCGCAGCGCAAACCTGGGTTCCCAGAATATGTTGTCGCATATGCAAGTCGTACGCTTACTAAAGCCGAGACCAACTACACCGTCACGGAGAAAGAATGCCTGGCAATCATTTGGGCCCTTACAAAGTTTCGACCTTATTTGTATGGTCGCCCATTTGATGTCGTCACCGACCATCATGCACTGTGCTGGTTGTCGTCATTGAAGGATCCCTCAGGCCGTCTTGCCCGTTGGGCACTTCGCCTGCAAGACTACGACATACGCGTGCTGTACCGCAACGGACGTCAGCATGCTGACGCCGACGCCCTGTCGCGCTCTCCCTTGCCTGCCGACAATGCCCACAACTCAGCGTCTCACTTTGTCGTTTCTTCCATCGATATTCACACCATCGCTACCGAGCAGCGCAAGGATCAATGGATTGCCTCACTGATAGACTTGCTGACTGATCCATCGGCCACACCATCCACTCGCTTGTTGCGTCGTCAAGCCCACCATTTCGCCGTTCGCGACGACCTGCTCCACCGACCCAATTACAACGGCGACGGCCGCCAGTGGCTACTAGTAATACCCCGCAGTCTGCGTTATGACATATGCGAGTCGTTCCACTCTGATCCGCAGTGTGCACACCCTGGGGTATCCAAAACCTACCACCGCATTCGCCAACGTTACTTTTGGCGAGGGATGTACCGCTACGTGGAGAAGTTCGTTCGCTCCTGCATCGATTGTCAGCGCCGCAAAACATCAACGCACCTGTCGCCAGCAGGTCTGCAACCTCTACCTTGCCCTGACCGACCGTTTGGGCGCGTTGGCATCGATTCATATGGGCCACTTCCCCTGACATCCGCTGGTAACCGCTGGGCCATCGTCGCTGTAGACCACCTCACGCGATACGCTGAAACTGCTGCCCTCCCTGCAGCTACAGCGAGCGATGTGGCCTCCTTCCTGCTCCACCGATTCATGCTGCGTCACGGTCCACCCCAGGAGCTGCTCAGTGATCGAGGCCGTGTCTTCTTGTCGGAAGTCGTCGAAACCATTCTCAAAGAGTGCAACGTTGTTCACCGCAAAACTACTGCTTACCACCCGCAGACGAATGGCCTCACCGAACGCTTCAACCGCACGCTAGGCGACATGCTCTCGATGTACGTCGCCGCCGACCACACGAATTCGGATGTCATTCTGCCCTTCGTCACGTACGCCTACAATACCGCTCCTCAGAGCACTACTGGTTTCTCACCATTTTTCTTATTGTATGGCAGGCACCCGTCGCACACCATTGACACAGTCCTTCCCTACAAGCCGGATCGATCTGAATGTGCGCCTATTTCTGCCACAGCCAGACTTGCTGAGGAGTGTCGCGAGCTCTCCAAGACCTTTACTACGCATAGCCAAGAGCGGCAGAAAAGCATTCGCGGTGACACCACCAGTTCTGCGTCCACGTTCCTTCCTGGAGCGCTCGTATGGCTCTCGGTTCCTACCACTGCACCTGGCCTCTCTTCCAAACTACTGCCCAAATACGAAGGCCCCTACCGTGTCGTCGAACGCACATCCCCGGTGAACTACCTCATCGAACCCATCGACCCATCCTCGGACATGCGCCGTCGAGGGCGCGACATTGTCAACGTGGCGCGCTTGAAGCCCTACCATGACCCGCTCGTAGTGACAAGTTGCTAGGTCGCCAGGCGGCTCCCTTTTCGTAGCCGGGGTAATTGTAGCGAAGCGTTCCTACTGAGTAATGGGTCGTCCTCTCAAGCGCCTTCCAGTGGGTCGTTCTCTTCTCTGAGAGCACGCTCCTCGTGCAGAGAGTCGGCCCCGCTTTGACTGTCGCTGCCGTGCGCCGTCGCTGAGTCCCCGTTAATAAACGTCTTGACAACGAATAGGAATTTGAGAAGGCCACTCCAAGCCATAGACGGACCAGCAGGGTAGAGTCACGTCGTGATAAGCAGAACGGGATGCGTAGTTCCAGATCCGGGTTTAAGGTATGTAGCCGTGCACTTGTAAATAGCGAGTAATAGCTACGCGGCTCAGCGGACCGGCGTGCCAGCGGACGAAGGGAGAGGGCAGCGGAGCGCAAGACGAAAAGAAGAGTAATAGCTAAGCGTCGCCTCTCTCGTTTCAGCGGATTGCATTGTTGCGCCATCTGTTGAACAAGGTTGAAGTTACTCCCGATAGAGCAGAGCCTTTGCTGCGTCACCTGCCGAATAAAATTGAAGTTACTGCGAAAAGAATATTACGAAAGGGATTTTTTATAACATCGCATGTGTTAAGTAGAAACACATTTTCGTTTTTGTTACATAGCTTGATGTTTGCAGTGGTTAGAATGCATGACGGACTGTTCCACGTTCGAATAAAACAGTCGGCGCTGAAAGGTTGCAGGTGAAGCCAAGCCAAGCAATCAAGTTTGTGTTTTTAGTGGCATCGTTGTTGCAGTGTGTTTTGCTAGTTTTGCTCTTCGTTGCCGTTAGCGCTATGCCGCGAAGCATACTGCAAGAACATTTGCTTCTCTCTGAGCTAAAATGGTCAGAGATAGAAGATCTCTTAGCACTAGAGGTGTTAGGCGAGACTCGCCGTGACCCACTCTCCTTCCGTGGCCTGCTAAACATCGACGCCATGGACAACGGCATGTTCAGGACATGTTTTCGTTTTGAGAAAGAGGACGTACCGAAGCTGCGAGTAGCCTTGCGCATT
Organism: Rhipicephalus sanguineus; assembly: GCF_013339695.2. Classification (NCBI taxonomy): domain Eukaryota; kingdom Metazoa; phylum Arthropoda; class Arachnida; order Ixodida; family Ixodidae; genus Rhipicephalus; species Rhipicephalus sanguineus. The sequence goes on from NW_023614619.1 coordinate 15,267, forward strand.
CCGGAAACGGTTATGACTGCTCAAAGAGTGCCGATCCCTGGAGACGAAGCCCTCTGCATTACGCTTCGGCGGCTGGCATACCCAAACCGACTAAAGGACCTTGAGAACTTCTTCGGCCGACATAGTTCGACGATATCGTCCTTGACGATAGAGGTGCTGAGGCACATTGATGAGAAATTCTTCCACCTGCTGGACGATGTGAATAACCACAGCTGGCTGACCATCGACATGCTGGAGAATTTCTCGAAGGTAAGAAGCAATGACAGCGGAATGGAAGCTGTGCAAATTGGAGATTGTGGTATACCTGTTGACATTTCTTTGTTTGTTTTCCAGGCCATTTACGCTAAAGGAGCCCCACTTACCAACTGCTGGGGCTTCATTGATGGCACTGCGCGTGCTATATGCCGACCAACCAGGCAGCAGCAGCTGTACTTTAGCGGGCACAAAAGATTTCATGCCCTGAAGTATCAGTCAATAATGTGCCCGAATGGCATCATTTGCCAATTGGATGGATGTTATCCAGGCAGCAAGCACGATGCTGGTGAGTAAAGGGTAGTTCATATACCTGGAAGTTACATTTCCCTCCATGTAGCCATGGGACTGTCATGTACACCAAGTATCAAACAAAATAGGTCAAATTCCTAGTATTCTGTATTCTTTGGTGTTCCCTTTGCGGACTTCTCTGTTTTAAATTCTATATATAGCTTTACTGCTTCCTCCCTGCTGAGCATCCATCATGTAAGATGAAAAAAATAAAATTTAGTTAAATAAGCAGACGCATTGAAAGCCTGCTAGGGCATCTCGCCTATTCTGTTGCTACTTTTATATTCTGTACCACACCTGCACCCAATGTTTGATCAGCAGGCGTAGTGGTGCTAACGCAGTATCTCATTTCAATTTTTTTCAGGCAACTTTGGCAACAGCCAGGCATACACAAAGCTGGAAAAGCTCGTGCAGGGACACCACTACTGCCTCTACGGGGACCCTGCTTACCCATTGCGGCCACTACTGTTGAAACCTTACGGCGGTGCATCTTTGACACCGGAGCAATGCGCGTTTAACAAGGCAATGAGCAGCGTGAGGCAGGCCGTGGAATGGGGCTTCGGAAAAATTTCTGGACTCTTTGCCTTTGTAGATTTCAAAAAAAACCAGAAGATCTTCCGCCAGAATGTTGCAAGGATGTACAAAGCGAGTGCATTGCTGGCAAACTGCCATACTTGCCTGTATGGTGCACAGGTCTCGCAATACTTTGACCTGCAACCACCATCCTTGGAAGTGTACCTGAATGCCCGTTAACTTTAGTGACAGCTTGCAATGTGGCACTGGTGAATCCCTTTGCTTATTAAAAAAATAAAGTGTGCAACATACCACTTTTTATTGTTCACCTATTTCCAGACATTCTTGTTGATAGGTCTGTCACCTCTTGGCTGAGTTTATCAAACATCTGTTCGACACGCTTAATAAAGTCCAGCTGTTCCTGCTGGCGACTTGTCACCTCATGTTCGTGCTTTCTTTCGGCAAGCGCCAGCTTGCGCTCCTCCAGAGCTAGCCGTCTCTCTTCAATGTCCAATTTTCTGGCTTCGACTTGAAGTTCCTTTTTTCGGAGCTCGAATTCATGCGTTTGACGCATAGTCAACAACTGTAAGCCCATGCTTTGGAGGCCTCTGATTCCTGGAAATTTTGGGAAATCAGGCCATTCAGTTAGTCGGTTCACATACGCATATCACGTGTCATAGAAAGCTCACTTGATGAACTCGTAACACAAACACAAGCCTTCAACTCTATGCTATCACACATCATTTAGTGATGACCTATTTTATGCTTCAGCAGGGTGATCCTCGAAAAATGATAACGACGCAGCCGTTGCTTGGATCCTGACATTTAGTGTAATAACAAAATAAGAACTGTTCTGGTACTGCTATTTACAAGTGTTCAATGTAAAGAGAGGTTCAAAATTTCCAAGTTGTCGTATGCTAACCTTATCCAAAACTCCCACTTATTCGTGGTAAAGAAAGCAATCATTCTTTTCACCTTCCTTGTACATACAGATGGTAAAGCATGGCCATGACTCGCATCACAGTCTTGTCCTAAGTTACTTTTGAGAGGTGTGACACTTGTCCACAGCTCGGGAAACTCACTCAGACTCAGATCGGCCCGTGAGTGTGAGTGAGTCCGGGTGAGTAATATTTTAGTGAGTCTGAGTGAGTCCAGTTGAAGAAAATATTGGTGAGTGAGTCCGAGTAAGCCCAAAGCAGCCCAATGTACTAGACTCTACAGGGACATCATGTTGCCCATTTGTACTGCTCCTTGTGGCAATGTTGCACCATGTTCCAACGTGGCATAAAGAGTCCTTCAAGATTTACCTCTACTCGCCGTCACAGGAACTCGTTGCCTAGCTGCAGGCGGCGGTTGTGGCTGCCGCTGCAGCTGCAGCTGCTCTTGTTGCTGCTGCTGCTGTTGTTGCTGCTGCTGTTGTTGTTGCTGCTGCTGTTGTTGTTGCTGCTGTTGTTGTTGTTGTTGCTGCTGCTGCTGCTGGTGTTGCTGTTCTTCCTCCTCCTCGTGGCACTGCTCTCCAGTGAGTTCAACAGCAGCGGGACTGCACGGCGCGGTCATTGAGAGCAGGAGTTGTGTAGCTTGTTGTCCTGATTGTAATGCATAATGGAAAACAGGGAGATGTCAGATAATAGCACACTAGCACATTCCATTACAACTCTGGCACATTGGGAACCCACCAGTAGAGAATAACTTTCTTGTATTACAATGTTACAAAGCCATCAAAAAATGCTAACTGATGTAATGAAATAATATTGTGAGCTCACATGTTAATCACACTTTGATAGTTTACTTTGCATGTTATTGGTAATGTGAAATAGTAAAACAAATTTGTTGACTTTTACTCAAAACCACACATGAACCTTTCGCACTGTTGTTGTAATGCAACTTCATGCATTGACAACATCATTAATGAGTTACCTCAATACATGATAATGCACCTGCTGCTCGGGATCACTGCAAATTATTGCTTTTCATTGCTATCACTATAAGAACCAATAGAGTCGGCAGGCAGGGCAGAAAGAGTGCTTCATTTCTTTTTCGGCTGTTGCAGATGTGCAAGCACGTTAACACAATGCGAGATACTTCAAGTGTCGTTTTTATTCCCGCATGCCACATTTAAAATCACAGGCGCAAGAAAGTGCATACACATGACTATGATCGTAGAACCATTTTATCAATTTCAGAGAGATGTGAGGCTTTACTGCTGCACTCACCTTGATCTTCATCTGCACGAACTTGTTCTGGCGGCGTCGCCAGACAGGACGCAGCAGCGTGACTTCTTTTGCGGCCACAGCTGTTTGAACTTCTAGGTGCTACTCTGGGCACGTAATTTATCGACCTTATATAATCAGAGAGGTCCTGTAATATTTGCTCCTTCTCTGCATATTGTTCCTCCGTTCCCGACCTGCAAAGAGAAATGCGTGCATGTTACAGCAGGCTTGCTGCTCTCTAAAACACGTCTCTAACCCCCGTATTCAGAAACGCACCTTCACTTGAACTTCACTTGCCACCGCCTTCAACGCGTTTCGAACGCGCTGCCTTTAGGCTGTGCCAAGGCAGCACGAACGCGCTTCAAACGCGCTGCCCAAGGCGGTGGCAAGTCAAGTTCAAGTCGAGGAGCGTTTCTGAATACGGGGTAAATACCCGCTCACTCTAGCGGCACGGCGATGGCTCTCAAAAACGATGCCGAATCGGGACGAATACATTGCTGTAGAAGCTTAAGGACATGAATCTAAAGCAAGTGGAAGCATCGATTCGGAGCTTACAAGCTACAGAGCGCACGGCGGCCACTTGATAGATTCGAGGTGGACGACAACAGTTTGCTTTTCACAGTGCGACTATGTTTGTCGGAGACGCGAACGGCTTAAAGCGTCGCCGGCGAAGCTTAACGCGCACCGCGTTGGACAGCTCTCGCGCGGAATTAAATGCTATCTGCGCGGACAATACATAAAAAGTGGTACTTACTTTCTTAAGTTTTTTGTATCTTCTTGCCTCCAGTAACCGATTAAAAGATCGACACGGTCCTTCAGGCTTCTTAGCGTGAGCTCCCGGCCAAGCACACCTTTCAAGTTTTCGATCACATGAATCCACTGCAAGTCGTCGTTAAATGGCTTGCTCGCTGCCACTTCTCTTAAAATGGCTAGGTCTTCTTCGGTAGTGAAACAGCGCCGGGGCCTTTTCGCCTGCAGCCGAACCTGCGCCGCGCTTGGAGGTGCCGCCGAAGACATGCCGCCGCCGCTTGTGTTGGGGGCTGCCATCTTGAAAACGCTCGTCCGCTCGTCCGCTGGGCGCACTTCGCTGAGGAGACGAAATGAGCGGGTGAGCGACTCTCTCCGTAAAAACGCTCGCTGCCCCGGCGTGCCGCGCATGCGCAGTTGGCATCTCCGCTCGTGCGCTGGGCGCGCTGGCCCGCTGAGGCGCTTAGCTATTACTCTCTAATAACACGCAGTGGGCCATGGCGAAGGACCACGGAGTGCAGCAGAAGACCGCCACGGAAGCAGCGGTCGAAGAAGGTATGGCTGCGGTTTCGCATACCGTGTAAGATAGTCTACACAGACGATTATCCCAGTGGTTCCTAGTGTTAGATAACGGAAATGGACCCAAAAGGTCAATTCCTACTTGTTCGAAAGGCGTACTGGGTGGTGTCAATGGCTGAAGGGGACCTGGCGCTGCGGTGGCCGGTCGCTTGTAACGCTGGCACGTTTCGCACCTAGCCACATAGCGCTGGTTGTTTCGTACATCTTGGGCCAATAAAAACGTTCCTGCGTGCGCTGCAGTGTTTCGTACGAAGCCAAATGGCCGGATGTCGCATCGTCACGCATGGTGCGTAGAACATCGGAGCGGAGGCTCTTGGGAACAACTAGCAGAAAACGCGCTCCAGGCCTGGAGTAGTTCGTCTTGTAGAGCAACTTGTCACGAACAGTGAAACGACCGCTGCCTTGGGAAGTACGAGCGGCGACAAAAAGCGGATCCAGGGTGAAATCGTTGCGTTGTTCTCGCTGAAAGTGGGCTGCGTCGGGAAACGTGCTGGTAACAGCAGCGAGACAGTCGTCAAAATTATCAGCATCGCAGTCGGTAGTCGCAAGAGGAATCCGAGAGAGACAGTCTGCGTCAGCGTGACGATGGGCACTCTTGTATGAAACCGTAAAGTCATATTCCTGGAGGCGCAGCGCCCAACGTGCGAGGCGACCATAGGGATCGCACAAACCGATCAGCCAGCATAACGAATGATGGTCGGTAATTATCGTGAATGGTATCCCGTAAAGATAACAGCGGAACTTCTGTACGGCGAAACAGCTGCCAGGCATTCCTGTTCCGTAACCGTATAATTGCGTTCAGATTTGCTCAGGCAACGGCTGGCATATGCGACGACATGCCTTGCACCAATGTGACGTTGTACAAGCACTGCTCCTATGCCGATACCACTAGCGTCAGTGTGAACCTCAGGCGGGCAAGATGGATCGAAGTGACTCAAGAGTGGTGCTGACGTTAGTATAAACTTAAGTGGGAAGAATGAGGCGTCACACTCTGGTGTCCAGTTGAAGGCCGCATCCTGTCGCAGGATACTTCTCAGCGGGTACACGATATCGGCAAACCGAGCAACAAAGCGACGAAAATACGAACATAGGCCAATAAATGAGTGAAGTTCTCGTACAGACTGCGGTGGTTTGGAAGGAGCTCACTGCTTCAATCTTACGAGGATAGGGTCTGACACCATCCTTGGTCTGACGCCATCCAACTAAGTGTCCCAGAACCAGTGTTTGACGTTCACCAAACCGGCATTTCTTTGAATTCAGCAGCAGCCCGGCCTTTTCGATGCAGTCGAGGACAAGGTTGAGACGGTTGTTATCTTCTTCAAACGTGCGGCCAAAGGTTACAACGTCGTCAAGATAACACATCCATATCTCCCACTTTAGATCGCGTTGTACTGTGTCCATAAATCTTTCAAAGGTGGCAGGGGCATTGCAAACGCCAAAAGGCATAATATTAAATTCTAATAGGTCACCCGGAGTTACGAAAGCAGTCTTCTCCTTGCTTTAGGTTCCACAGGTATTGCCAATAAGCCGATCGCAAATGAAGTGTTGAAAAATAAGAAGCGGCATGCAAGCAATCAATGACGTCATCAATTTGCGGGAAGGGATAGACATTCTTCTTCGTCACTGCGTTTAGACGCCTGTAATCCTTCGAGGAACCATCTTTTTTTCGGACAAGGATTACTGGGGCTGCCCACGAGCTGGACGACTCTTGAATGACACTTTTGGGCATTATGTCCTTTACATGTTCGGCAATAACTTTGCGCTCGGAAGATAACACTCGGTAGGGCTTCTGGGGGATGGGGTGTGCTGAGCCTGTGCATCGGTGCTGAAGGGGTGCATCTCCATTGTTAAAGTCGAATGCAGCAGCATGCCGGGAAAGGCCCTGTACCAGCGCTTGCCATTTCATAGTTGCCTTGCTGATCATACCGAGCATTAGATCTTCATGATGGCGATTAATCGCAAGGAGAGGAAGCTGTGGTGAAGTCCGCAGTTAGTGCCGCTATTGAGCTGCATGAGGCTTCATAGAAGAAAGCGATGTTTATACCGCGAAGAAGCACAACTGGCGTGGCGGAATAGTTCAGCGCCCACAATGTTGCGACTCCTTTCCCATGCTCACGACAGAACAGGGCACAAGTATGTTCTTTTTTAGCACAGTTTACGCTGAGAGGCCCAACTACAATGTCAACACAAGCAGCATCAACGGCAGCTGAAGAGACACAAACGGGTGTCAGGCACGAAAAAGGTGCTATCACTTCATTAATCACACTGAGTGTGTTACTGTCTTCGCCACGTGAGCTTTGTTCGGAAAGTGCCGGTATAAATAACATGTTTAACAATATTTCGCCACTACAACAGTCGACGGAAGCGCCGCATTGTTCAAGAAAATCGACACCAAGAATCACATCGTGCGAACAACGAGGAACAACCAGGATTCCGATGCAAACACTTTCCCAGCCAACAAAACACTCACAGCATAAACACCGAGGGGATGAAGCCACTCGCCGCCTACTCCACGAAAGGTAGTGGCGTCGTTCGAAGAGAACATAACTTGGTGGCCTAGACGATTTTTGAAGGCGAAGCTCATCACAGATACAGTCGCCTCAGTATCAACTAAAGCCATCGTCGGTATTCCGTCAATGAACACATTCACTTTGTTTTTCAGCATCACAACAGGCAGAGAACGTCCGGCGACCTCACCCCCATCGGCCGCGGATGTTAGTTTCCTGGCGGCGGAGGGGACGTACGGCGCCGAGAAGACGGCGAGCGGCGGGGACGGTTAGATGGTGGCGTCAAACTCCGCTCAGATGCTGGCGAAACGCTGCGTCTGGTCACGTGCAAAATACGGTCTCTCGGAAACAAGTCGGTCGTCCGCAGGTCATATGATGTACCGGTTTCTGGTGGCGAGAACATGGGGATGGTGTCCTGCGTGATGGGCGGCGTTGACGACAATACCGAGCTATATGTCCTGTGGAACCGCAGTTGTAGAACACGGGAGGGTCGCGGCTCGTACTGTGCTCGTCAAAACGAACCCTAGGCCGCTGCGGACGACGACCAAGTTCGTTATCAGGCGAGTAACTGGTCTCTGCCACTCGCTGGAATCCGTTGTATCGCTCGTAAGCCACATCATGGTAATAGGGTCGGTGCTGTCCTTGTTGCAGCGGGACGTAGTCAGGCACAGGGTCTCGAGTATAAAACGCGGCTGTTCTCGTTGTCGTCGAGCCTGATAGGTAGGGCTTCCATCGTAGAGACGTGGCTGCTGTCCAGGCGTGATATCATACTCCTCAATGCCCTTCGCCGCTTGATGTGAGGAGAAGGACGCAACGTTTGGCTCGAACTCTGGTGGCATGTGGAGGCATGAGTGCTTGGGTGTGCCACTTGCGCATACAGGTTGAGTTCCTCGCGGACTATTTGCCGGAGCATCGATGCAAGATCGGCGGCTGGGTTGCTCTCTATACTTGCAACTATCGTCACATTGGCTAGCCTCCCAAACTTCGGCGTGATGCGCCTCGGCTTTAATTGTTCAAAAGTTCGAACAGTGCCGAATGACGAATGACATCGGCGACGGACGTCAGGGTGTCTTTCGCGATAAGGAAGCTGTAAACGTCCTCGGCGATTCCTTTCAGAACGTGCCCGACTTTGTCTTCCTCAGAATTCCAGAGTCCACCATCCTACAGAACTTTATGACTTCCTCAATGTAAATCGTGCAGGTTTCGCCTGGCACTTGCGCGCGTCTGTTCTGCTCTCTTCTTTTTCGTCGTGGAGTCGCCGAAACGCTCTTTGATCTCAGAAAACCAATCTGTCCCACGTCGTTAACTTTTCTTCCTGATTTTCATACCATACAAGCGCAGTATCTGTTAGGAAGAACACGACGTTCGAAAGCTGGGAAGCGACATCCCACTTCTTGGCGGCACTCACCCGTTTGTAATGGATGAGCCATGCCTCGACGTCTTCATCCGGTCTTCCGGCGAAAGGACGGGCATCTCTTAGCTGTGGGGCAGAACTGGTCGACGTAGAAGTTGAGAGGCGCTGTTGTTCGTGGGCGTTGTGGAACATTCCGCCCAGATGGATTCTGTGGAAGTCCAGCAAGGCGACGGCTCCGTCGAAGAGCTTGCGGTTCAACCTCCGTTTTCGGTTGTCGAGTACCCAGCACCTTGCACAACAACTGTTACAGCAAGTTGTGATGAGATGGTTTTATTTACAAGAGATGGACGATGGTGGGTAGCCTACTGCGGCCTTGCAAAAGCTCTTCGTTCTCCTCCTCTGCTTTTCGCATGACCGTTACAATAGTATATATATATATATATATATATATATATATATATATATATATATATATATATATATATGTATATATAATCAACCAGGAGTCGACGTCTGCCCCAGAGCCAAAGCAGCAAAAACGTTCTTTTCTTCTTCACACCCAAACGTGTATGCGCCACAGCGGGATGGTATGTGTTATTACCCCCTCTCCTAAAGAAGCATCATCTCGATGCTGGACATGAGGGCAAAAGAAAAGTGAAGAAGGATACTATACAAGCGAAAGAAATGTGTCGTAACACAAAAGAACGTAGTCTGCTGCTGTCGAACAATGAGTCAAATAACAGCAAAGAACAAAACGGAAAAGAGAAAACAAGGGGACACACGCTAAGTCGTCAATGAAGTCAATGGTACTCCACAGTCGAGTCACAGCGGGAAAAGTACGGTTTCAGCCTGGAAACATGGATGACTTCAGTTTGTGGAATGCGACGGGAACGTCTCAAGGTGCCTTCTGGAAGAACCTCATAAGTAACGTCGCTGAGACGTCGTACAAACCTTGTAAGGTCCGAAGTAGTGGCGCAGCAGCTCTTCTGAACGGCCGCGCTGTCTGATGGGGGTCCACACCCAGACTTCATCACCAGGATTGAAAGTAACTTCTCGGTGACGAAGATTGTAGCGGCGTGCGTCTGCAGTTTGGCGACACTGAATACAGCGTCGCGCGAGTTGACGGGCCTCCTCGGCGCGTTGAGCGAACATCGCAGCATCCGTGTAAAACATTCCTAGGTTGTCGGGGAGGAGCATGGCGTCGAGAATTGTGGTGACCTCTCGACCGTAGACTAAGCGAAAAGGGGTGAAACCGGTACTTTCTTGAACTGCAGTATTATACGCAAAAGTGACGTAAGGAAAGATATCGTCCCAGTTCTTGTGGTCAATGGCTACATACATTGACAGCATGTCTGCAATCGTCTTGTTCAGTCGTTCAGTCAGCCCGTTTGTTTGCGGTTGATAGGCCGTTGTTTTGCGATGTTCCGTGCCACTTAACCTCAAGACTTCTTGCAGCATCTCTGCGGTGAAAGTTGTCCCACGATCAGTGATGACGAGAGCTGGCGCTCCGTGACGGAGGACGACGCTGTTGACGAAAAAATGGGCGACGTCTACTGCGATAGTTTTTGGAAGTGCCTTTGTTTCGCAGTACCGTGTTAAGTAGTCGGTAGCGACCACAATCCACCGATTTCCAGAGGAAGACGTGGGGGAATGATCCCAGCAAGTCCATGCAAATCTGATGAAAAGGCGCCTTCGGTGTGTCTATTGGTTGTAGCAGTCCCGCTGGTCGTATAGGTGGAGTCTTACGTCGTTGGCAGTCGCGACACGTGCGAACGTAGTGCTTCACAGTCTTCGCGAGACGTGGCCAGTAGTAGGAGCGGCGAATCCGTTGCAACGTGCGCGTATAGCCAAGGTGTCCGGACGATGGTTCGTCGTGACAAGCACGTAAAATGTCGTCGCGAAGCATGGTTATGCAACTAGCAGGTATGTAGCTTGCGTATGGTCAAAGTTCTTATAAAGGACTCCATCCCGGAAACAAAACGAGGCTAGCGAGCGTGCGAAACTTCGAGGAGGTTGGGATGCGCGCCCTTCCAGGTAGTCAATGAGCGGGCTGAGCTCCGAGTCGTCACGCTGTTGCTGAGCCAAGCTGGCTGCTGACACGGCGGAAAGTGTCGTCGTCTTCAAGGTCAGTGTTGGCATTTCCGATTGGCGCACGTGAAAGACAGTCAGCGTCGGTGTGTTTCCGCCCAGACTTGTGTACGATGGTGACGTCGAATTCTTGTAGCCGAAGGCTCCATCGTGCTAGACGACCTGAGGGATCCTTCAGATTCGCAAGCCAACAAAGAGAATGGTGGTCGCTAACTACCCTGAATGGGCGGCCATACAAGTATGGCCGAAACTTTGTTATGGCCCAGACAACAGCTAGGCATTCTTTTTCTGTAGCAGAATAGTTTTTCTCAGCAGGTTATAAGGTTCTCCTCGCACAAGCAATCACGCGCTCTACGCCATTATGCCGCTGAACTAATACGGCGCCTAGTCCGACGTTGCTGGCGTCTGTGTGTAACTCTGTGTCAGCGTTTTGGTGAACATGACCCAGTACAGGCGGAGCCTGGAGATGGTTTCGGAGGGTGTCGAAGGCATGGCGCTGATCCTGACCCCAAACAAACGGGACGCCGTCTTTTGTAAGTTGATTGAGGGGTTCAGCGATCTTCGGAAAACTTTTGACGAAACGCCTGTAGTACGCACAGAGCCCCAGAAATCGGCGTAGGTCGCGCTTATTTGTGGGCACGGGAAATGCGGCAACGGCGCTGGTTTTTCTCGGGGTCGCGGCGGATGCCGGCATGACTCACAACGTGGCCAAGGAATTTCAGTTCTTCGTATCCAAAATGGCACTTCTCAGGTTTGAAAGCCCAGCTGTTCTAATTGCCTGAAGGACGGTCTGCAGGCGCTGGACGTGTTGTTCAAACGTGTCGGCGAAGACCACCACGTCGTCAAGGTAAACAAGACACGACTTCATTTCAGCCCTGTGAGAACCGAATCCATCATCCTTTGAAAAGTAGCTGGCGCTGAGCATAGACCGAAAGGCAGGACCTTAAACTCGTAGAGGCCGTCAGGAGTAATAAAAGCCGTCTTTTCGCGGTCACGCTCGTCAACTGCGATTTGCCAGTAGCCACTACGTAAATCCATGGAGGAAAAATATCTGGCATTGCGTATACGGTCCAGGGAGTCATCTATTCGGGGCAGAGGGTAAACGTCTTTTTTGGTGACCTTGTTCAATTTCCGATAATCGACGCAAAAGCGCAACGTACCATCCTTCTTCTTTACTAACACAACTGGTGAAGCCCAGGGACCGGTCCATGGCTGGATGACGTCGTCTTTAAGCATCTGCTGAACTTGGTCACGTATAGCGTCTTGTTCCTTTTGCGACACCCGATAGGCATGTTGTCGAATGGGTCTTTCGGTGGTTTCGGTGATAATACGATGCTGAGGAAGCGGTGTCTGTTTAACCTTCGACGTTGTAGCGAAGCAGTCTTGAAATGAGCCGAGCATACGCAAAAGGCTTTCACGTTGTGCTGAGGGTAGACCCTGGTTTACGTCGAGAGTTCTCATGAAGTCCTCGGTAGAATGGTCGCCAGACGAAAGTGAAGCCAATGTTGACGAACCCTGGGCGTCAGCAATTTCCTCAAAGTATGCAATGGCGGCGCGTCTGGCAAGATGACGATATTCGTCGCTGAAGTTCGTGACCAGCAGGTGAGCTCGTCTGTTGCTAGGCTTAATGATTCCTCGGGCAATGCAGATTTGTCGTGAAAGAAGGAAAGACAAGTTTGCCTCCGCAATTACAGCGTTGGACACTTCCTGTCCCAATTCCACAGTCATAAAGAGACTGCTGCGAGGCGGCAGAGTCACAGAATCATTGGCAACAGGTAACGCTGTCTTCGGTAGTTCGGTGGTCTCAGTGGCAGCAGGAAAAGGTTCCTCGAATGACACAAGTAATTCACGGAGGTCAATGACTGCGCCGTATTCACGAAGAAAGTCCATTCCCAGGATGACTGGCCGAGAGCAGACAGGCAACACGAGGAAAGACCCTGTAAATGTCGACGCACTGATTCGAATACGTGACGTGCACATTCCAGTCGGCATCACCAGATGGCCACCTGCCGTGCGCAACTGGGGTCCTTGCCACGGTGTAATAACTTTTCTCAGTTCAGATGCCAGTGCGGCGCTCATAACAGAATAGTCGGCACCGGTGTCAACGAGGGCGGTGACAGCATGGTTGTCCACGAATACGGCGATGTCAGCAGAAACGATCTTTTTCTTGTCGGAAAACAGTGAAAAACCGGAACGGTCGTCGTCGGGTCGTTGCGTCGAGGGAGGTTCTTTCAAAGTTCGTCGGTCAGCGACTTCACCCCCAGAAGTCGCGGTTCCTAGTTACCCCTGCGGGGAAACGGTGACCGGATCCTCAAAGGAGCATAAGACGACGAGGGCAAGCTAGGTGATGTCGACCGGCGAGGCGGTGGCGATCTCGATTGGCGGCGCTGAACAGTCGAAGGAATTCGCTGGCCCGTGAGATACGCCTCGATTTCGCGGGGGCGCTCACCGTAGCGTGGGCATCGAGCATCAGGGTGGAAGCCGCGGAGAACTAGTTGACGGTACTGACAGTTGCGATACACGTGACCCGCTTCGCCGCAGTGGTAGCAGAGCGGACGATTATCCGACGTGCGCCACACACTTGCCTTGCTAGCACTTGTCTCGAGGCAGACGGCAGATATGTGGGTGCGCTCGGAAACCTTGACCCGGGAGGCGGACTCGAAGCGGTGTCCGGGAATGGGTGCGTAGCCTGGTCCATTGTCCGTATAGTGAGACCTGGTGCTGGTGACGCAGAAGATCGCAGTGCCGCCGCATATGTCAGGACGGGGGCCTCAGGTATTGGTGGTGCGAGCGGCGCAAGAGGTGCGACCGCCTGCTTATTTCTTGTGTGATTACGTCCGCGAGGGCAGTCACAGGTGGTTGGGCTCCTACTGCATGGAGTTGTCGCAGTTCGTCCCGCACGATACTTCTTATGAAGTCTGCGAGGGCCTGCCTCTCGCTGTCAGATCCGATGGAGCATGCAGTGGCTGTGATGTCGTTGCGTTCGTACTGTGACGACCGCTGCTGCAGAGTACGCTCCATCGTGGTTGCCTCACTGATGAACTCGGCTACAGTTGTCGGTGGATTGCGCACGAGTCCAGCGAAAAGCTGTTCTTTCACCCCACGCATCAAGTGCCGCACCTTCTTTTCCTCTGACATCGCAGGGTCTGCGCGCCGGAAGAGTCGAAGCATGTCCTCGACAAACATTGAATCTCGCTCGTTCGGCCGCTGATTCCACAGGAGATGGCTTGTTCAGCTCTCTCCTTCCTTTCGGCGTTGCGATACGCGTCGCGGAGCTGTCGACTAAACTCTTGCCATGTCGCAAAGGAGCCCTCGTGGTTCTCGTACCACGTTTTCGCAGAACCTTCCAATGCGAAGTAAACTCTCCGCAGCTTGCGAACATCGTCATATTCGTTGATGCTGGCAACCGATCAAAGTGGTCGAGCCAGTCATCCACATCTTCGAAAATGTCTCCATGGAATGGTCTTGGTGTTTGTGGCGCATGAAAAACATGCGCGAGAGGAGAACAATGGGCATCGTAGTTTGACTCGCCTGGCTTGTCGTCGGAGTCGTCATCTTTTCGAGTCTCGATGACAAGGGACCAAATTCGGGGGGTAATCCTCGCAGGCGGCGGCTGCTTCTTGCTCTGGGAGCTGTAGCTGTCTCCAAGGTGCTAGGAGTGACGGCTGACACTTGGGAGCCAAGGTACATGTACCCCGCACTCCACCAGTAATGTCGCGGGCGAAACAAGACAGAGAACCAGGAGCCGACGTCTGCCCCAGAGCCAGAGCAGCAAAAAACGTTCTCTTCTTCGTCACACCCAAACGTGTATGCGCCACAGCGGGGATGGTATGTGGTTAATATATATAGTGGAATAAAATTATGGCACATGAGCCACGGCGCTTCTCTCATTCATAGCTTCACACAAGTCGGAAGGATGGATACCTGCCAGCCGACTCATCAGCCGCACATCATCAGCAAAGCCCTCAACAAGACGACCTGACCATACATGAACCAGCGAAGCAGATCCTAACTGTACACAGCGACCAGCACCATGATAGCACCTTGACACTCCCATGTACCGGATCAGCGGAAGATGGGCCCGTGCAGGACTGGTTTGAACTAATCGAGCCACAGGCTACCGCTGCATCATGGTCGGAACAGGAGATGGTCGCCAACTTGAAGAACTATGTCACTGGTGAGGCATTTCGATTCTTTCTGACGCATATCTTCCAAAACAATGTGTCATCGAAAAAAATCAAAGAAGAAATGATTACCCGATTTCAAGAATACGATGCAGACGTGTCTATAATCCATCAGCTGGAGGCCTTTCAACTTCAGCTTATACTTTCAACTGGAGGCCTTTCAACTTTCAAGTCTTCACGAAGCAAGGGTATTTGCCAAACACGCCTCATGTGAGAAAATCATCGACGATTGTACCATCTTGTGAATTTTTCGAATACACAAAACGCAATCGAACGCCGAACATGAATCTGCCATTGACACAAGGCAATGAAA
>NW_023614620.1:0-60001 GCF_013339695.2 Rhipicephalus sanguineus
GACACGACGCGTAGTTTTTGTAATTTGTTGCTTGAATGGATGAATAAAACTTGAGAGCAATAATAAAACACACAAACGGAATGTGTGCGTTTTCTTTTTTTAATTTTTACTGCGAATCGCAGCGAGATTCGAGACTAATCTACCTCCGTTTCGCACGCGTTCGTGTTCTCGCGCTTTGCGCATCGTGCGGACGCCACCCTTTACAACGAAACTAATTTTCTACTGCGTTCCAGCGCTCATTAGGCTCATTTATCCTCCCGCGTCTGACTAGATGTTCATGCGGCACACCGCTAGTCTCGCGTCCGTACAAATGTTGCAACTTTCGTGCTCAGTAATAGGTTGAAAGCCAAGTGATCGGCGAGGGCGCATTCGGCATAACTGCAGAGATGAAGCGCAAAGAACGCCGCCACAACACCGCTCGCGTCTCGGGTATGGACCGTATCTCGGGGGCTCGGGCTGGTTCGGGCGCGTCATGCGCTCGTGACATTCTGTGCGCATGACGTGTTCATGCGTATGCGTTATGTGATCCTTCCGCTCGCGTGCCGAAGAGGGCAGGGAAGGGATTTGGCTTGCGAAGGCTACGCGGGGCGAGCGGCGAGGGTTTGCAGCTCGCCTCCTCGCATCATGGTTTCGCGCCGCTACAAATTATTGTTTTTCTCAGCTTCTAACCGACCGATTGGAAAAATTCTTGTGGCATAATGCTCTTTATTGGGCTCGCAACAACTTGCAATGTGTAACTAAAATTCGTTAGGTCACCTGGTGAGGGGCCCTTTAAAGGGCCAGTAAACAACCCCGAGGTCCGAAAATTTTCATCAACAAAAATATGTGCACTTTTGTTTTGTGAACATGCTGCCGCAAGAATTTTGCGAATACGTGCTATAATAAGGAAGTTACAGGGGTTAGAACAATCGTTTCAGCTGATTTCAAATTCTCGCGGGGCCTCGCCATCCTTCTCCGCCATGTGGAGTGGAAGGCGTAGCCCGTCGTCGTGACTCCGGCCACTTCAGGAACGTGACATGACGTCAGCCGATTCGCTCCAGCCATGCAGTGCGCAGGGCCCCATCGCGAGGCACCCTGTGCCGATGCTTCTCCGCTGCCCAGTAGCTCGATTTACAGCCGACAACCGAGCAGCGCTTCCTCAACGTGTTGCTCATGGCGACGGCAAAGCAAGTGCGTGCAGGCGCTATGGGGGCGATCGGAGATCTGTTCGTTCCGCTTGTTCATTCTCCTGGGGAAGAACAAGCGCGCTGATTGGCTAAAGCGGGAGATGCCACTCAAGGCCGGGGAGTGTCGCCATTTCTTTTTTTTGCTTGATCTTTTCTTTTTTGGTGACGTCATATCGCGGCATAACGAGTGGGGTGATCGGAGATCTCTGTTCTGCGCCGTCCGTTCTGTACCCATTCTGACGGCGTACGCGATTGGCCGAAGCCGGAAAAAACCACGTCTCTGAGGGGCGTACCCATTTTTCTTTTTGCTTGATCTTTTATTTTTTGGTGACTTCATACCGCGTCATAACGAGCATGCCGTCTGCTACAAACGAACGGAGCGCGAGACCGTTCGCACGCGTTCTCTCGAGCGAACAAACGGCTTCGCACGGCATGATGCGGCGGTTGCGGCTGCCGCAACAGCTGATTTTGAGAAAATAGCGCTTGCGACGTGTGCTTCTCTTGCGGTTAGAGGGTCGAGATGCGTTTGAAGACATGAGCGAGTGCGGCGTCGCTTTCTGTTCTCGAAAAGAACAGTGCGAACAAAATGAACGGGCCTGCCACTGGGCTGTGGTCTTACGCGCAGGGTCTTCTTAGTTCAAAAGCGCTACCAGCTACTGCCACGTGTCGTCCCGGTCCTCACTCGTGAACGACGGCCCCAGTCGGCACGACGGCGTAGGTATCTGTGGGTGCTCTTTTATAAAAGCCAGCAGAAGCTCCCTTTTGACGATTCGACACCCGGGAGCCAAGCCAGACATTCCGGTGGGACGACACCTTGAAAAACTGCGCCAACCGCTACTTTTCTCTTTTTTTTTCGCGTGCGAGACTTCACATAGCGAGAACGTTAGAAAAAGTAACACCAATAAATATCAGCGCTCAAACCTATTGCTGTTTCAGAAACTGTTTGAGCTTGAAAAGATAAACAATATCTTTTCGTATAACAACTGTATTTATTAGAAGGCGAGAAACACTTCGTTTTGAAATATACGGTCCCCTTGCCGAGGACAAACGATGCGCGTCTACTTCCGGAAAGCTCGCCGCTCACTGCTTGACGATTGGCTGTCCTCTTCCTCTCGGCGGAAGAGAGCTGCGGACCGCCCACTTTTGCGAAGTAACACCGCCAGAACGAACGCGGAACGAACAGAGATCTCTGATCCCCCCCTATACTCCTGTGCTGTGCGAGGAATGTAGTACGCGCGACAACTGCGTGGCCAAAGCCGCATCACCGCAAGGCCGAGAAACAAGGTGCAGTTTCGTAGCGGTGGGTGGGAACAGGAACTGACGTTAACTCGACTACTGTTTGTTGAGACCTGGTTTAGACCAATCGACGAGCTCTGTGCTACGTCAACTCGGCGATCGCCGAGTTGGCGTCACTGCGCGTACGAGGAGGATTGTTCAGGCTTAGGAAAGAAGCGCAGGAATTGTTTTTCGAAATGAAGGGTCTGCGCGGCGCGCAGCGCTGTAATATTCGGAAAACGTGATCGCCGCGGTCTACTGCACGAATTAGCGAGCTTGTTTGGGGGGTGTAAAAAAAAAGTCGCAGCCTGTTTACCGGCCCTTTAATAATAGCCCTCTCGAGGACAAGATGTAACGCCGACATGGAGGATTTTACACATCAGGAAGATTTAGAAATTGCGAAACTTTATTGCCAAAGTCGCGGCAGTCATGCGGTTGCTAGGGCCATTAAAGACGCTGGCGAACGCTAGGAAGAAGGTGAATGAGTGAATGACGCCATGCCGATGCCGCCCGAAAAGAACGTCCTAGGGAAAGCTGCAACCTGCAATAAAGCTCTACGCTTACGCATCACTCAGACAACACTTAAACCTTCTTGGACAAGTTCCCGCGTGGATTTTTCATTCATTCATTCATTCATTCATTCATTCATTCATTCATTCATTCATCATTCATTCATTCACTGCTACGGCGAGCGGCCGTGCTATGGCTATCAGTGCTTCTTTTGGTAGATCAGCGCGTTGTTTGGGGAAGAATTCCTAGCGGACATTTAAGCGGCACCATCCCAAGCATTTTCTTCACGTTGTAGTGGCTTGCTTAAAGGATAAAATGGAAACCCAGTTAGTTTTTTTGCAATACTTTAATTCTGTAAGCTAGAGGTAAACACATTTTGAATAGGCAGCCGAACTCTGAAGTGTAACCAGACCTAGCACGGAGGCTTTTCAGGATGACTTAGGCTAAGTGTATCATTCACCATTTGGCTCTATTGACAGCTTCCATTACGATCCTTGAGCTCTTCTGCCTATTCAGAGGCACCCTTTGCTTGCCCGTATAATTAATTAAAAATTATAAGTTTATTTTAATCTGCGTATCTCCGCATACTCTAACACAGAAAGTAGCAGTTGCCAACTGATGTAAGTCTATGTGTGTATCGAGGTTTTCGCTGGGAAATCTGGAGCGGCCGCCAAAATTCTGGAGCAGCCACTCGTATTGCACCAAACAGAATCCGCCAATGAAACATGAGAACGCTCCGCGTGATACTTTAGCCGGTTCTGGAAACTATTCCTGCTTCCGCTCCGTACGTTTTCATGGCAGCCTTGGTCGCTGCCGAGGCGGTTATTTCTTTTTAAACCTCCTTGATCGCTGCAAAGCGCGACTACAGTTGCTCGCAAACTGACGGAAGTGACGTATGGCGCTCCTACTATTTCCGACCTAATTAGGGGCTCGGCGACGGAGCAAGTGGGAGTGATCCGGCGCGGAGCGAGTTGCTCGGAAACGACGAGTGGAACGCGCGAACCGCTCCTGATCGACCAGCGAAAAACGTCATAAATCTCTCTTGTTTTCCTACGACCAACTATAGACCAACTGTCGCTTCGTTAGAATCGCCAGGCCTTTTTAGCATTCGAACTCTTGTTTGTCTTACATACACCATTAGAAGTTATTGCATCCCACACCAGACAAATCAGAGCACGTGTTCTGGGAGCGAAGCAGAAGATGAAGAGGAGGACGAAGAGCGCGCGGGCCGGTGCATGATGATGATAGTTTTCTGTTCGCTCTGCACAGACTAACGGTCAGCTTAAATAGCTCCGCTATTAAAAAGAAATGAAAATGCGCCTTCCTCAAGCGGGAGTGAATGCAGTTTAAGGACAGGAAAAAAAATATCATAGCATATTCACGAAGTAAATGATGACGAGTGGGTGAAGCTCCGGGGCATCATTTACCGTGGATCCCCCCGTACATTGCCCACTCGATCATGCAACGACGTTACAACACGTGTGTACATTATATAGAAAGTTGTTTATTAATCACACTGTGTATATGGTGTTGAGATATAAGCGGCGTTTTCCTTTCATTATCACCGTCTTATGATCGGTGAAATGTAAAGTCAAAGGTTCTTGTACGGGATCCAACCTGAAATTTGAGAAGACGAGGTCAATGCAAGTCCCTCTGATCGAGCCTGAAGGAAGTGCGGAGCTGGGCAGCCTTCTTTGTTTCTCTTCCGTTTTCTCTTTCTTTCCTCCTCGCTTTTTCTCTTTTCGTTTTTTTTTCTCTTTATTTATCTTTATTTCTCTTTTGCTTCCTATTTTTTACTTCTTTTTCTCTATTTCTCGCTGTTGATGATGCCTCATTGGCATCATCATCAAGGCGTTCGAAGAACAAGAGGAAGAAGACCTCTCTTGGCGCGAACGCGAGAGCGAGCGCTTCCAGTACTAGCGGCTAGCTACGACGCAAACGGCAGACAAGCCTCGACCCTAAAAAGCTTCGCCCCTAAAAGATTGAGTGAAGTTTGCTTGATACGTTCCTATCCTTGAAAGAGGATCACCCCGCCCCCGCCACGGTGGTCTAGCGGTTATGGCGCTCGACTGCTCACCGAAGATCGCGGGATCCAATCCCGGCCGCGGCGGCTGCATTTTCAATGGAAGCGAAGATGTTGAGGCCCGTGTACTTAGATTTAGGGGCACGCTAAGAACCCCAGGTGGTCGAAATTTCCGGAGCCCTTCCACTACGGCGTCTCTCATAATCATGCCGTGGTTTGGGACGTTAAAGCCCAGATATTATTATTATTATTATATTATTATATTATTATTATTATATTATTATTATTATTATTATTATTATTATTATTATTATTATTATTATTGAAAGAGGATTCTGGGCCGTGGTCGCTGTTGTAGTCCTTGGTCGACGCTCGCGCGATAGCCTTCAAATCGCGCTAGATTGTACGGAAACGACCACCGGGATCTCTGGACAATAAAGTCTACTGGTAGACATGCAGGCCAAATTAAATAGCTACGCGCATTGTTTTCAAGCTATTGTCACACGTGTTCTTCTTGCTTTATGTTTCCGGCCCGTTATACATGTAACCACTGCCTGCGCAGGTTTGCGCAGGAATGTCTCGGAACGTTCCCGATTATTTAGAATCTTCGATAAGACTTTGCGCACAACGCCAACAATAGAGTTTATCTTGAAACTAACACGGCCAGCAACGATAATGCTGGAATCTTCGATGCCACATGTACCTTACCCGCTTACCGCTAGACCAGAATAACCGACGACGTCCGTGCTTGCCGCTTTCGCGGCACTACTGAGTGCGACTGCTTTTACAGGGCACAAGCTCGCCCAATAAAGCGTTTCATCTTTACCGGCTGCGTTTCGCTTTCTTCATCGTCACAAACACGTGGCACCATGCATGTACGTACTAACTACGTCAAACATACAGCCACATTTGCATCTATACCATTCTGGAACACAAAACCACCCAGCACTAAACAATTACCATTTGCAGCGTTTACAAAAGAACTTGTTCACTTTATTTTGCACTCGTAAGCAATCTGTATTTCTACATCTGCATTTCTCTACGTTTACGACTATTACTCAGTGCGCTGTTGTTATGCCCGGGTCACACAGGCCAACTTGAGTACACTTCGAGGGAGTGCACTTCGCCGCTAGTGTCATTCGCACGCTGTCACATGGGAACGGTAAGTTAACCTCGTTTCAAAGCGCACTTGTAGGCGAGTGCGTTCGCCAAACTACCCTAGCCAAACTCACATCGCTGCGGCGGATTATCTAGCCTCGGTAGCAGTGACTCTAGAATAAATAATTTATTATCGGAAGCTGAGTTCGTAGTATTTTATAAGCTGTCGTTATCATTAATATGAATATTGTTATTCAGTAAAACATACTACACTTGAAAAATTCGCAGATCCCACGTACCGTGGGAATCGACGTTATGCGAAGCATGCGCGGAATGGTGACTGTGGCGTAATTTTTCACATTGAGCGAAACGTTACGGAATGACGCTAGAGAAATGTAGAAGTGGTATACGTACACTCATATGTTGAAGAGTCGTATATGTATTATATAATCCAGTGTGTTTACTGTTGCGTAACGATGCCAAGCAGAAACATGCGTGTTACCAACTCAGACAGCGGTAAGGCTGATATGTAGTGCTTATATTCTGCAATACTGGGTAGCGCGAATCCGAGGAAGACAAAGAAGGAACACAGATGTGCAGGACAGGCGTTTACTCGCAACTAAGCTTCATTCAGGAAAGTTTCCCTAGGTATATACACAGCCGAGTGGCACGCGCAGGCGCACTGCATGTACCCTACAGTGACAGTTGCAGTTGTTACAGTTGTTATGCTTATACTTGTCCGTTATGACGGAGAAAAGCAACGCACGCAAGGAGAACGAACGCACGCACGCACGCACGAACCGGTTGTGCATGTGTGGAAGGGGTTCTTGACAGTTCTTCAACAACGTCCGTCATCACCGTGATCAGTGAACCCCGGCAGCTGGACCGGACTTGTTTATCGGATCCGTTCGTGATCGCGGATACGAGGGGTCTAAGTGTAGTGAAGTGCGAGGAATAGTACAGCTGGTGGAAATCCTGGATGCATCTTACGATGAAATGATCTATGACGCCTCCTGTCCTGGGACGTGGCAGCGAGGTCTTTTGATGCCCTGTCCCCATCCAAGCCGTCTTTCACACAGTATAAGGACCAGGCGTTGTTGGGTCTTGATAAATCAATGTTGAAGACACCGGTAATGATAAGAGGCCTGGTTATCTCGGCAGATTTATCGTAGGAAGGCAGGTGTTCCCGGTTTTTTGCGTAATCCACGTGGTCCACGTTGCGGACCACGTGGACGAGTGGATGGTAGTTGAGCATCTTCTAGGGGTGTTCTATCTTCAGCTTCCTCACTTTCCTTCGTCCGCCCCGGTGGTGTAGCGGTTACGGTGCTTGGCTGGTGACCCGAAGGTCGTGCGTTCGAACCTGGCCGCGGCACTCGAATTTCGATGGAGACAAAATGCTAGATGCCCCTGTACTGTGCGATCTCGGTACACGTTAAAGAATACCAGATGGTCAAAATTTCGGAGCCCTTCGCTACGGCGTCTCTCGTAATCATATCGTGGTTTTTGGGACATAAAGCCCAACAATTATAATTATCACTTCCCTTGCGTGCCAATGTGTGTGTGTTCGCGGTTACTGTGTTGGTTGAGACTCTGTATCACCTGTGGCAGATAGCCTGCAAAACATAACTCTGGTATGCGGGTGTGTGCCAGACGTGACTGAGAGAAAGGGTTCATGACGTACGCGACAGGCATTTTGCGCTATTCATGTCATGACCAGTGATCGTGTTCATCATACACTGATCCCCTGCTATGCGAATTTTGGTATATTACAAGTTATGGAGACGACCTGGAGAGCGCCCAGACGTAGGCGGATAGATAGATAGATAGATAGATAGATACGTAGATAGAAACGGCCAAAGTGCCTGAGGTTCTCTAAGAAATGCTTAGCATTTAAAAAAACTACTTTGATATTCTCGCTCTCGGGAAGTATAAAGCCACAGTCACCAGGGGCATACCCAGCACACTCCGTGCAATGGCGGTATCCGCCGCGTTTGCACCTAAAGTATATTTTATAGTACGAGAATATCTGACGTCTTATTGTAAAGCTCATCTGCGCAGTAGCGTAACATAATGTGAGCACCTGCCACATAGGTGACAGAAAAAAAAATGTGCTTTCTTCCCAAGCCATAAAGTGCTCTTTATGACGTGCACTTATGACGACAATGAAACTAGACTGTCGCGCGCTTAACCTTGCGCTAATGTTCTTGGTAGCGCACGCGCTTTCACAGCCAGACCATTTCCAGGAATTGGCTGTCACGGTGTGTTAAGCAGTAAGGTGCCTTTCCGACAAAGGAGCACAAGGCACGAATCTTCTGGCTGCGTTTGCCGGGGAAGTCACAATACGCCATAACCCGTTTTTAAGAACCCGATGCCAGGACAAGGTAGGTGGAAAAGACACGTAGGAGTTGAGTTTGGACGAACATGAACCTTAAGAAGACGGTATAAGCAAAAAAAAGAAAAAGAAAAGAAAAGCAGTTCACGGAAAGTGAAAAAGCTTTTTGGGCAAAAGGGCACGAGAGTGCTCCGCAGAGGTTCTTTGGTAGCGGCAATGAAGGACGGAGCAAAGTGGTTGCTGCACTCAGAGCATGGCATCACATCCGCGGTGACTGCGATCAAAGAATGCGCCTCGCAGTATGCATGTATTGTTTAAGGCTGTGTAAATGGGCGTCACGAAAGAAAAAATTTCAAGGCATACATCCATTTGTCTTTATTGTTGTTTTATCAGCTTCGTTGTGTGTGTGTTGTGTGTGTGTGGTGTGTGTGTGTGTGTGTGTGTGTGTGTGTGTGTGTGTGTGTGCGTGTGTGCGTGCGGGCGCCATCTACTTCCTTTTTACTCAGTCTATTGTATTGACCCCCGCCCAAAGATTCTGCACCCAATGGGGTTTTGTACTGGCTCAAGGATTGGAGGCATTGGAAGCTTATCTGCATATAACGGGGGTTTGCAGTGGGCCTCCGGGATCGGCCCACCTTTGACGAAGAGACTATGTCATGTGAGGACTTCTTTATTTGACGTCGGCAAATTTTGCTGCCGGTGACGTCATCGCCTGATGATGATTTTTTGCATCACCCGTGTCGACGCGGACACCGCCACCGCCAACGGACCCTTTTCGCGTTTGATGAGGCATTATATAAGGAAAGCCTACTTTTTGACTTCGGCGTTTTCCAAAACGAGTTCGAGCAGTCCACCGTGCTATTTAAGCGCTGTCTCCGCGACAATGATGGATAGATGGACGGTAGACCTAGTAGAGTACATTGCGAAAAACCGAAGATGTGGCACTTCCGTCCCGGAAGGGATGTCGAGTGAAACATAACCTTACGTTTCGCCATGATTTGATTGATGTTGGAGATTATAATCGGATCAAGAAGGTTCTTGCAGGCGTACTGCCATCTACGTTGCCTCTAGCGTGTTCCATCTTAAATACTCTGCAGCTCAAGTCAAAGGCAAAGCTGTTTTGCTTAGTCATTTCTTCTGGCTCCTGTAAAAATAGAAAATGAGTACGTCCAGACATGTATGAAAAGCTTAGCGAAACGTTCTTGTTATTTGCCGCTGTCCTCGCTACAGCACGCGCAGGCTGTCGCTGAAAGACATGTTGCCCCCGCCTTGGGCGACACGCCACTTTCGGAGCAGGCTGCCGTTTCATAAGGGAGGTAGTTTGGGCGTGCTGGTAGTTGATCGTGCTGCAGAAACCATAGCGTCAGAAATGAGTTTAGAACGAGAAGACGACAGGACAGAATGCGGCCTAAGCAGTAGTAGCACTGTAAGTCAGCCTTTTTTTTTCTTTCTTTTTTTTTTTTACGTGGCACTGCCTTGTTGAGAGACTGTTCCTCACGGCTATTTTTCTCGCAAGCCTACTTTCTGTCTATGCTCTCCTTTCCGCCTTTCCTTTCTCTTTTCCCTTCCCCTAGTGTAGGGTGGCAAACGAGATGTTTCAGGCCAGTTTGTCCTCAGGAAACGCAACAACGCTAGTCTTAGAGACAGACATTAGGCAGTGTCGTTCATCGCATAATTGTACTTTTTTCTCTTCTTTTTTTTTGTAACGTCTCTTTTCTATCGTCTTTTATTCCCCTTACCCCTTTCCCCAGCACAGGTAGCCCAGACAGTAGAGAACTGGCTAACCTCTCTGTCCTTCCGTTCTTCTTCTCCTCCTCCCCTCAATCCTTTCTAACGTCCGCTACCTCTCCCTCATTTTCACATGTATATCTCTTCCTCTCTGGCGAAACGTGGGATATCAATAGCTTTTACAGCTCTTAACATAATAGTTATTACGATAGTATAGAAAGTAGCGAAGACACGTCATACAGAAGTGTACTCCGGAAAGTGGCTTCGAGATGCGTCTTAGTCCTAAAAAGCGGGACAGTTATGATGAACCTGGGGCCGAATTCACAACAGCTCAATTACGAGCAAATTGTCGCGTTTAAGAGAAATTTTGTCGCGTAAGTCGATTCACGAAGCGAAAAAAACGTCGTAAGAGCCTGTCGTTATCACTCGGCCGCTGCGTATAAAGGCGCGCTGCGACTGTCAAGGAACATGCCAGACGATCGTGATGCAGTTGCTATATTTGGTGACGTCCCTCAAAAAGGTGCTGTAAGGTGGATTCCACGCAGCAAAAAATTGCGCAGAACAGCGTGGCTACGAGGAAAGCCCAAGAGTGGTCCGGACCACTCTTACGAAAAGATGGCTGTTTAGAACATGTAACTGCGGCGGGTGCACTGTGCAGCGTGGCTGATTTAACCTAATTCACGGCCATGTAAGGCTACTTGACGATTGCTGGTACGTTTTATTTTATTTCGGGGCCGGCCTTTGAGTTTCGTGTGTTTCTTTCCGCATTTGTTCCGCTAGATGGACAGTATGGCACTCGCAGTCGTCCAATAACCGTCGAGAGTCGCAGCCCCCAAGTAATTAAAGAAGCCTATTGGGTGTCAGTGGCGAAAAGTATGCATGCAAAGGCTTGCGATTGGATTAAAACCAAGTTCTACAGAAAGGTCGATGAAGTCGAAAGCGGCGCGGTATTTGGTCAACATTTTTTGTTTGTTGTTGTGTTGCGTCCTACTTCCTACAATGAGACTTCCAACTTATGATGATTGTTACGCAGCATTGGTCGAAATTGCCACCAAAGAGGTTCAGAGGAGCACATCAGCTGCACGTTATTGGAAATAAAATTTGAACGGAGCATTTCAGTTAGCCGTTATTAAAGCCTATTATGTGATTCCATAAGTTGTCTAGTGGATTGGCTTTAACTGACTCAATAGGCACGATCTCCGAAATGCAGCTGTCGCTATGCACTTTGGGCCTACCATAGCGGGCTCGTACAATGCAAATCACAGCATATATAGATGTGCGTGATTATGCATGAAATCACAACAAATCGAGCTTTTCGACCTTCATTGTTAGGAACCGAAACGGAACGCGTTTATATGGCAAGTAGTCAGAAAGAAATGGCGCCAGTAATTTCAAATGACATCGAAAATAAGTGCGAATGCTCACGATTCTCGAGTATAAACCAAACCTTTTCCGAATTCATGGCCCTTTGATGTATACTGCCATATTACTTGGCGTGAGAATATCAATTAAAAGGTGGCTTCACCCACTCATATATCTATTTGTTCTCAGAAGCTGTCAGCGTGACCTGGAAATCATCGCGTAGACAAGGCGAAACCCCCCGCTGGCGGGCTCCTATCGTAGCAGACGACCAACGCTAGCAGACGACGCTTGGCGGTGGTGCAACTCGTGATTGGTTGGGAAGCCAGTACTCTTACAACAGCCCATCTTATGACGTAGACAAAACACTTCTTTCATCGCGCGTCCTGTCGTGTTCTCATATCTTCCCCCTCGCGACACAAGAGAAACTTTCTTATCTCGTCCGTGAAAAACGCGCAAGTGCTTTTTGTGAGATCTCTTAGCGCTTGCCCCTGCTTGCCTGCAGTTCGCGCGAACACAACATGGCGCCGTAACTGTATGTGTCGGTGCCGATTTTTCGCAAACGCTTGGGTTCTCTGAGCGTTAGAACTGGATGTGCTGTGAATACCGCTGCTTTTTTCGGTGCGCGCAAGCCTTGTGAAGACCGACGGCAGTGTCCTTGGTGTGCGGTGAAGCGTAGCGAAGCCTGTGCCTCGGTGTGTTTATGAAGCGGGGATCGGCGCCTGTGTACCGACGGTAACTAGCACTCTAGGAGCCTGCAGTGCGTGTTTGAGTGTTGGTAACTGTTCGTTTGCTTCGCTTTAGTGTCTCAGTAAGGTGCAGTGCGGCATTTCGAAATGACAACATTTCGGCACGTTACTTGAGTGATTCCGTGCTCGCACGGTAACGCATGAACTACGCTCTGTATTTGGTTCTTGCTTCGGCACGGGTTAGCCCGTGCGCTTCTATTTTCTTGTGAGCAGTCCAGGCAAATGCAGTGTTCGGGAGTGAAACGATGTGCGTTGTGAACAGTGGTGCTGTGTTGACATTTCCAAGACTTGTGAAGAGGCTGTGCCCGTGTGACGGAATATTAAAAGCGTTGATAACCGTGTTTCGCCCTACGAAGTTGTGATGGTGCTTTATGAGGGCTTTAAGGATTTGGCGCTGGGCTTGGCGTTTTTTTTTTAACTCGTTGCTTCTCCTTGTGATAACCGTAATCCGAACGTCATAACGTGTCGAACCGAAGTCGCGCGCCGAGACATTCTGCTGTAAATGTGGCTGCTTTGGCAGTACGCCTTGACTGTTCTCCGGTGAAAACTTGGACTTGTACCTGGCAGCGAAAGCACGTGGACGTCACGCTTCGCTCCGGACAGAACACACTTCTCACTGGTGCCTTGCCTTGGATGAAGTCGTAGACCAGCACCTGCTAACTACAGGTTTTCGAGTGCATCTGTCCTATCGTTTTACACGGCACTGGAGCCTTGACTACAGCGGCCCATGGCGATTGCTCACGCTTCACCAGTGGACGTACACGTCTTGCTAGCCTTGCATTTCTACGTCAACGGCAGCTTCCAGTCCACAGACGTGTTTTACCTGTGGCTGCAGAGCACATTCGATTCCCGATGACGCTGACGGCTGCTAATACCGTTGTGCCATCGGTGAGTTGAACTTGCGCAACTAATTTCGTTGTTATTCGTGTAGCGCTATAACGTACGTTTGTAAGTTTTTCATCCCAGCAGATGTAATGTCACCCCATGTTAAGTTCCAGTACGAAAAATGTACTACTACCGCTTTGTATATACGTATATATGGCCAATACACATATATTCGAATATGAGCAAGTACACCAGCAGTGTTTATGATTTTGGTTAAGCAGGTTATTATCTGGTTATTAAGAGGAGCCTGTCTGTTTACCACGCTTGATAGTTGAGAGAAAAATATTTGATGCGAATTCATTTTCCAGGAGCCATGTAGCACTTCTTCAGGAATTCCCTTTATATTGCAAAATTACTTGTATAGAAGATTACTGCTGTGGCAGCACTATACTTTACCAGGACATATATACCTTACGGTATGTAAAGCTTACATGGGGCTTCAGTTTGTTGCAAATTGAGTATGGCATATTTGATAGCTTTGACTAAGTGATAGTTTTTGTGTTACTGCCACATATGTATTAAGAGCGCTTTCAATGATGGTTTTTTGAATATATCCTGTTTGGCCTCTTCACAGATCGCAGACTTTCGTTAGGTCCTGGAATCCATCGATTGCAAGCACTGGCAAATCAAGCCACCTTATGGCTTGGAGCACCTGTACAGAAATAGGAAGGACTTGTGCTCCCTAAATGTACAAGTCTTTTGCAACAGTAGGGGTGTCATCATCCAGCCGACCTCAAAGGGGCCTGGAAGCACGCATGGCAGCCTCATCTGGATGGACTGTGCTCGGCCTGGGAGCTTCAAGGGCAGAAAACTGCCTAATGGCTGGTTGCTAGGTTAGTTTTTTTACAGTACGGATGGTACAGCAAACACCGGTTAATGTACACACCTTCACAACTCAAACATTGTTAGTAACAGTGGATGCTTGTGTTATTTTCACACACCAATGCTAATTGGAGACTTAAGGAGAAGCAAACTATGATGGAATTGACAATGTCGCAAGTGTAAAGTCTGCAGCTTATGAAGTTTACTTCATACATGTAAGACTGGAAAGTTGTGCTTTTGAAATAGCACAAATACTTTTATTGCTTATTGAGCTCTTGTGCTTGTGACTCACTCACTGTATCAAGTGCTCTGTATGGAAATAGCAAGCGGGTGAAAATCGTCTGGCTGTTCGCAACATGCAGGGAGTAAGAGCTCAGGCAACACAGGAGCAGTAAATGCGCATTTTACCGGTCGTAGCTCATCTGTTTTCAATGTTGTTGCATATGTTGCATTTCCGTCGTACATGTTCTCAGCACAATTGCATAGTCTCACGGTTATTTCTACAAATCGTATTTGACCTGAATACACGCTTGTTGATCTCTGAAGGTGACTCTCGCTATGCCTGAGAGCCATGGGTGCTCACCCTCCAGTCCGTGGCTGGCCCAGCTGAGCAGCAGTGCAGTGCAGCCCCCACCCATGCAAGACAAGTCATACAGTGCACCTTTGGTGTTCTGAGCAGGATGCAGTATATCCGTCTGGCATGGCATTGACAGCAATAGTGATGATGGTGAGTATTTGTGGAAACCATAAGAGCCTATTAACATGCATTTGTGGATTATGAGTGTGTTTGTTGCTCACAATCATTTCTCCTAATTAAGCGCATTTTTTTCAAAATGTACTTTTGGTAGGAAAAACGGCTTTGAGAAACAAAACACACATAATCCGCAAGTGCTTTGTGTTTTCTAGTCTTCAAAATTGTTCCTGCACACTCTATGATGAGGTGGCTATGTTAGATAACGTTAAAGTGATGAACAATAGATGTTGTCTTGTAACATAGCAATACATGAGTACACTCTAAGAAAAATAGAGTATTTTTTGTATTTCTGCCACATAACAATAACGTAATCTTGCTTGCTTGGGTTTTCTTTTTTGAAAACCTGGCTCTTGGCACTTTCCTATCAAGAATGCTGTCACTCTAATGACGCGTGGTGGTAACGCGAGGAAAGTACGTGAGATGGATGACGATTGTAGTTGTGGGGTGGCAATACTCCCCAAATACTTCATTTTTTCTTAGAGTGTGGCATAGTGAGCTCATTTGTGGTCGGCTTCTTGCACCTAGTGTAAAGTCGAAATATAAGATACTTTATTGGCTTATGTCTCACTATTAGGCAGAAGTTTGGTGCCTTCAAAATGAACATCGTAGTTATACATTTATATCATAAAATATTTTTTCAAAGACTTCATCTTGGTGGCTCTATGTTCAGACCTTTTTTTTGTTTTTAATAGTCTTTCTTGTAATCGGGAACTTCTGAAACGCAGATATTAATTCAGCCACTTTGAACCACTTGCCACATCTTCAACTGGGCTGTTCATACTTGTGAACGTGCAATCACCCCATGCAGAGGTGCAACATCACTAGGTAAGTATTAGGTGGCGTGACCTGAAAATGCAGTCCCTAGTTTCGCTGCGCTGAAAATGCATCTTTTCTTCGAGCGGCAGCGTTGGTATGCGTCTCATCTTCGGCATGCGGCGTTGAAAGCTGTCGCGCTCACTCGACGACGACGAAGGCTAAAAGAAGGCACACCACGGTGCCGGTGTATACGCAACAAACTGGATTGCTGGTCGACGGAAATGTTCGAGGAAGCTGCTACCGCTGCACGAGCTCATTGTTCGGTATGCAGCTGTAAAGAATGCCATGCTTTAGTGTTTGAGAAGGCCAAGAAGGTCAGCGGTGAGGCTGCCGTTGAGGGCGCCGCTCTGGCGTTCCTGTTTTAGGCGAGTGAAATGAAAAGAGCACCGATGTGTGCCGCCTACTGAGTACTCCTCAAGTTGTGTCAACGTTCTACAGCAGGCCACGGGACCGCGATGCAACCTCGCAGGAGCACGTCGGCACTTCGCCTATTTGTGAGGTATGTGGACTGCTGCATCATAAAGAGAACAGCGGGACAGCTTCCTCGACCAGCTACGCAACCACGGTGGAAAGAGAACAAGACTCATGTTTCCGACGACGTAGCCAGCTGGCGCCATATCTCACACAGCGCTCTTTTCACGAGCAAGAGCCATTTGCACATCGAAATCTGGCCGAGTTACACACGACATTTGCCGTGTGGCAGCGAAGCACGCGGAGAGTACGACACACGTGCCCAATACAATGGTTTTCATGTTTTCCGGGAACTAGCGAACAGCTATTCTCTTCATACTTGCCATCGGCAACACCAGGGCGTTCTGTGTCAAAATACGAGAGCTGGAGATTCTAGCACTATCAGTTGTCCAGAGTTTTACACATAGCACGGTCTCGTAACAATCATCTGCATTTTTCTATGTTCCAGCAGTATCACGGGATCAGGTGCCTCGAAATGTTTACTTTAAGTCATCTAATTGTACAGTGTATCTCGGACAAAACGCGCAAGGCCAACAAGTAGACAGCGACTACCAGTGACTGTGTCCTGCTGTTCAAAGTGAACGTCAACAGACAGAATGCATTGTGATATCTGGAACAGTTAGAATTGTATGGTGAGAATCTGCACAGCTGCAGTTTAATTGTTGAGCAGTGCATCATTCAGCAATTCCTTGCACTTGAGGATTCAAAATTAATTAAGTGATTCTGCGTTTAATATACAAAACCTTGACAATAATGTAAAGCACACTGTAGTGGTAGTGTGCAAATTAATTTCGGCTGCCTTGAATTTTTAACATGCACGTAAATCAAATGCATGTGTGTCTCTGCATTTCACTGCCATTAGAAACAGCAGCCATGGCCGGCAACCAAAACCGTGTTTTCATGTTTGGTAGTGCAAGAATGAAACCATTGAAGCGGGTAATTTTGCACTTGGTCGATATAGTCGTTCAGGATACGCGCATTAGTATAGCACAAATGATTTTATGTTTATAGAAGCTCTGGAAAGTCCTTCTCCATGGATTATTTAAATGCAAGAGGAGCGTCACTATTCCTAGTACGTCCAACAGGCTTTAGCCCGTGTGTAATGTTATCCCGTCGCCTGTCTGTCCTCATCAACAGTCAACCTCTCTGCATGTACTGTGTAAGTTTTAATTTTTTTCATATAGTGTTTGTTGCCATAGGTTTCTCCATTATGTAATTGTATACTCTGCAAATAGTTTATCATCTATGCAGCTTTGCTCATTTTACTGCTGAAAGTATTTATTGCTTTTTGTAGGGTGATTATAGCATACATTTAATTACGCCTTTTGATGCGTCTGTACAATGGTTTAGCCTTAAGAAGGCTGTTGGTATACTCTAATCTTGAAACTGTCGACTTCAAAAAAATTTCTAGGCTGATAACCATTACTACTATCTTCAGATAAGCTGTGATTGCTCCATGAAAATGTATTTAAGATTCTGTAAACTGTGCCAGGTAAATGTTTTTAAATATTTTTTGTTGTCCATGTTTTATGTGCCTGAAACGTAATCACTTCATCGTGGTACATTATAAAATGTTATTCTGCAAATTTCTGCTGATAAACATTGCAGCTGAGGCCAGCAGCAAGATATACATGCAAGGCACTGAAGCTTCACATCACATGCCTTGTCCAGAAGTGCAGTGAAATTTTTTTTCGAGCGGAATGAGAGGCTGCTATACAGCAGTCTCTCAATGTGCACACTTTTGAACCTTTTTGAGAAGTGTTTTCAGGAGAAGCAATAGGGTCTTGACATGTCAACAACAGCATTTTGTACCGAGGAGCTTAGTAACAGCGAATTGTTTTATTTATGTATTGTCCAGAACTTTGTTCCGACCTGTGCCAACTTTTTCAGCCCACGTCACCTAACATGGCTTGTTATAGTGTTGTCAATGTGCCCGACTATGTAAATAAATTATGTGTCATATTGCAGACATGTACCAAAATGTGATGCATTGCGCTTTTCCTTGGCATCACATTGTCACGGGTTCTTTTCTTATATATCGTTGTTGGCTGCCGCCCACCAAATGTATAAAAATTGCTTGTGAGTGGGCAGCAGCAGGAACTATGCATCAAATTGTTCCAAGAGGGTTCGAGAAATGCCGAGTTGGCACATAAGAGTGGTGAGAGATTTCTCTCGTAAGTTACTGCCTTGAAACCTCATGTGCTCAAGACTGAGTGTATCAGCATTGTTGTTTTATAGCAGTTCACCCTATTAACTACACCTCAACGTATGTATGTATGTACGTATGTATGTGCGTATGTATATGTATTATGTATGTATGTATGTATGTGTATGTATGTATGTATGTATGTATGTATGTATGTATGTATGTATGTGTATGCATGTATCTTAAACAAAAACTTACGTTATTTTGTTTACTGTAACTTTTATAAGAATTTCGCTATTTGCTTTCTAGTTCTCCTTTTTCTATCTCATTTTCATTTCTCAAGTATGTTTCCTACTGTGCAAAAATGAATGTAACCTTACATAAAATGTGTGCATTCAAAAAAGATGTTTCGTTTTACAACGTACAGTTCTGAGCAAGAAGTTGAAAACTATGCAACCAACCAGCATAAATAAGTTTATAGGACAGCTCCTCCGTGTAACATTGCTTCTACAGATTGCGTTTGTCGAATATGTAGAATAGACTAGTCGACTTCAACCAGCATAACCAAGCTTTCGCCCGTGGCTGTACATACGTTTACATATGTGCGTGGTATTTCTACGTATTGTCATACGTGTTGCCAATTACTATTTAGGGCACAAAACTAGTCACGCTGAATACGCGGATTTTTGTCTGTCCACCTGTCATTTATACTTTAACTGCTGTTGATAAAGAATAAACTCGGGTTTAAAATTTTCAAGTAATTACAAAGGGAAGAGCAGCCCTTAATGACGCAAATGAATTTGCCATAATCTTTTCGCAGGCCTACTGTTTTGCCCTCTCCTCAGAACTCGATAGCCTGCTGG
The DNA here is from genome assembly GCF_013339695.2 of Rhipicephalus sanguineus. Taxonomy (NCBI): domain Eukaryota; kingdom Metazoa; phylum Arthropoda; class Arachnida; order Ixodida; family Ixodidae; genus Rhipicephalus; species Rhipicephalus sanguineus. The sequence goes on from NW_023614620.1 coordinate 18,998, forward strand.
AGTTCTTTAGAACCAATGACAGAGGCATTACACGGTGCTGCGCAACACGACAGAGAGAGAGAGAGAAAACACATCACTGTGTGTGTGTCTTTTCTCTCTGTCCCTGTCGTTTTGCGGTGCTGCGTGGAATGAATCCCACCCAACTAGCACGGAAACATGTCCCGACAAAGGCAGTCATCTTGGCCGCAAGCAGTTTGGCCGCCACGTGTCTCTTGATGTTCTTGAAAACACACTGATGTCTGACCGGCGCCCGAATAGCCAGAACGTTGTCCGCCGATTGACTAGATTGACACCCAATGCCCCCGGACAATGTCAAAAGCAGAGCGAGCACGGCGATGTGAATGGAGACAACATTCTGGACTAGGCAAGACCGATTAACTTTATCAGTTAGCTTAACCGTTGAATGGCTCAGCCGTTCACCGGCTTAGCCATTAATTCATATCGATGCGGCGGTCTCTTGCCGAATAATCTGCATTTTTGGCAGGCGCTTTCGAAAAGGCTGAAACAGAGGTTAACCTAATGGACAACCCTGTTTGTTTGGTTGGTAGAACAAGCACCACAGGTAAAGCACAGGTGCGTAACGATTGAATTGGTTAATAATAATATTTACTTCGCTAAATACTAAATATAATTAGCGCTAACGTCTAGCGAAATGATGAACAACATATTATATAAAACCGAACAAGACTGAAATTTAGACGATGATGAAGGCTAGAGATGATAAAAAATTCGGCAGATCCCTCGCGCTGTGGGAATCGGTTTCATGCGAAGCAGTCAGCGAGTACTTCTATGCTCTATTTTATAACTTTGAGCCAAGCGTTACGAGGGGATCGACGTGTTTTTGTAAGAGTAGTAGCTGTGCGCACATGGTGGGCTTACCAGGCACGTCGACAACAGTGGCGTTTATAGGGTAACTTACGGGAATCGGTTTCATGCGAAGCAGCCAGCGAGTACTTCTATGCTGTATTTTATAACTTTGAGCCAAGCGTTACGAGGGGGATCGACGTGTTTTTTGTAAGAGTAGTGGCTGTGTGCACATCGTGGGCTTACCGGGCACGTCGACAACACTGGCGTTTAATGGGTAACTTACGGTGCGACGTAAAGTCAGCCCTTACGTTAGAGTACATACGTCAGTAATATTGAATGTATTTGCACTTTATGGTGCAATCAAATGAATATTATGCGTAACTTTCGTTAATGTGCTCCTCCGGGATCGAGCAATGCTTCAATATAGCTTGCTGAAGCATAGGAATACAAATGTAATGTTTTTTAGACTGCTATAAAAGCGGAGCCAACACTGGAACCACAGACGTTAATCTGATATGACGCCTGTATCCTATGAATACATATGTAGTGTTTATTGCTTTCTTGTAAAATAAATAGCCAGCACCATAACCACAGTTGACATTGCACCGCCATTACGCCTGCATAGACAGTTTTCCGAACCAGTTAAAAGACCTGACGTGGCTCTGTGGTGGAATGCCCGAGTGCCACGCCAAATCCTTGGGTTCGATTCCTGCTGCTGGGATCCTAATTTTTATTCTTTCCATTCTTCCGGTCAGCGCAGTCATGTCGCTTTTTCTTAACGCTCTCGCATTTAAATTACCAATGCGTGTTCTCGCACGTTCCTGGGTAGATATGTACTGTGGAACACCTGTGGCGCATACCCGTACACCGCGGCCGATGGTAAACGGGTATGTGCCACACGTGTCTGGGGGAAGGTGTTTGACGACGTACGCGACAGGATTTTCACGTTATTCATCTCATGACCCCACAGTTCTATTCTTCAAATCCTCTTACCCTCCCATGCCAATTTTGGTCTACACCAAATTAAGGAGGCGATCGTGAGAGCACCCAGACGTGGCGGCTAGATAGATAGATAGATAGATAGATAGATAGATAGATAGATAGATAGATAGATAGATAGATAGATAGATAGATAGATAGATAGATAGATAGATAGATAGATAGATAGATAGATAGATAGATAGATAGATAGATAGATAGATAGATAGATAGATAGATAGATAGATAGATAGATAGATACGCTCAAACTGCCAAAGGTTCGCTAAGAAATTCTTCGCATCTAAAAGCATTGAACAAAGAGTGTTGGTGGAATGTTGTGGAACATGGAATGCAGCTATAAAAGGGAACTCATCGCATGCATACCATGAGCTTTAGCAAGAAGAAACACCACACGACAACAAAGAAATTGGGTAGGATCGAAGCATGTAGGGACGGGTAATTCAGCTCCACTAACGTAAACCAGTGGAGGGGCGAATCATACAGTGTGCGCTGGTATTTCCCACAGCAAAATACTGCTAACGGGAACTGAGAGACAGAAGAAAGACTAGACACAGAGACCCGCAGTCGAAAATGTTTGAGGCGGTGTACTTAGATTTAGGTGCACGTGAACGGTGGTCGAAATTTCTGCCCTCCACTACGGCGAATATTTAGTTACGTGCACGCTGCGAATCTTTATTGTTCAACTGCGCACAAAAGAAATCTCCCACCGCCACTACATTACAGGTCAAGATCCAGTGCCTATATACACGGAGTGGACAGTGAACGGTTGTGCAGCGCGAGCAGTCGGTTTTGAAAGACGACAGCCTTTCTAGGGGAACTTAAACGCTGAATTGTTGGTCTGTCTGTCTGTCTGTCTGTCTGTCTGTCTGTCTGTCTGTCTGTCTGTCTGTCTGTCACCCGATTCAGCTACCCGGCCAAAGTTTAACCACTTGCTGAACGCCCAGGCATCTTCAACTGGTAGCGGCGTTCATACTTGTGGATATTTTCTGTCAAAAAGCAAATATGACGCGTATCTGAGGCGCAACCCCAATACGTCAGTATTAGGTGGTGTGTTCCTTTACTAGAATATAGATACGTAATTCTAAAGACCCTAGTCTGTCTTTGGCTGCTCTGAAAATGCTAGTGTTTTTTGGGCCGCGCTGCAAATGCGACGCTATGAGTCAGATGCGGCGATCCAACATAGAGGAGGAGGACTCGTGTAGTACGGCCGGCAGAAGACTATCGTCTCTCGACGACATTTGCAGCGAAGCACGCAGACACGCGGCCACTTTTTCCAATCAAGAAACTCGCTAGCAGACGCTGCCTGCGTCGGCGTTGTCTCTCGCGGGGGAGGGCGCGTTCTCTTTCCTTGCGAGGTGGTAGTGCAACGTTCATCGCAGAAAGAGCGTTTCCACAGTCAACGTGCGCCACAGCGTATTTTGCCCCACGGCGAGCGCTGAGGCAATGGCACCCTCTCCTGTACTCAAGCAAGTGGATGAATGCGGCGACAGCAGACGACAATACCCACCGGTGGTTCGCCCATAAAAAAAGAAACACGACGAGACAGTTCTGTAATGGTGCAGGCTCATTATCTGCCACGAACGTAATGCATTAGTTTACACACGCAAAATCTGTTTTAGCCTAAAACAATTATTGTGTGCTACATTCAGAGAATAACATATTAAATGCTCAGCCATGGGGTGTGTGCGTGAGGGAGCCATCTTTAGAAATACCATGTGTCCGAAATCTCATTTCGGATGCTTCGTATGTTTAAGTCGTACCTTTGGTTTCTAATAACTGACTTCTCTTAGGTCCTCTGAGCCTGAAGCAGTATGTATTGGTAAATAGCTAGTCGTCTGTTAAAGTGATTGTCAGACACTACATTTATTTTTGGAGACATGAGTTTTTGTTTCTCGATTGGAAGAGCCCAATGTCATAATACGAAACGAAAAGAAACAAAAACACCTGCTCGATACCGGCCCAAATAAACAGGTAATGAAAATCGACACACTAAAGTTGCCCATATCCGTTTTTTCATCATCGCCATCGTCACTCACGCTTTGTGCTGTTAATATAGTACAAGTCAGTGGATTAAGAACCTTGCTTTCCCAGTCGATGCCACGTGAATACTTCATATCGAGTCCAACGAGAGCACAAAATGAAACTACGTGCAGCGTTGTCCGAACTGCTTTTTTTGTCTTAGCTTACTTTATTCATAAATAGAAAAAGACGAACACCCTTCTATGCATACAGTGGACGTATGAAGCATCTTAACTACAGATTGTTCTACGCGTAGTAATGATTCTACGCGTAGTAATATCGTAACTACAGATTGTTCTATGCGTAGTAATGAAAAAACATGGCTGATTACTCTGTCATGGGAATCGGTATAACACAAAAGTGAATCGTGTCTTCACAGAGGTAGTTGAGCGTTTATTGTGCATTGATATATGAGGGCTTGTACAATGTCTATTGGTGTTTGACAGGTATAGCACTGTCAAACACAAAGAAGAACGTACAAAAGGAACGCACAAGTATACTCAGGACGAGCGCAAACTGTCACAGTTGTTAATTTTTTGTGTTTGAGCAGCTCGCTCCTTTCACAAACGCGGCCGCTGCAGCGAGCGAAGTGACCTTCGTGCGCTGTTTAACTACAACACAACCTTTGCGGTGAACGCACAAGACGTATGTACAAACCGTCCCCATCACAAGATAAGCACGCGCGCACGGGCGGCCACTCCTTGAAGGGCAAAGTATTGGTGGTATAGGTAGGAGGCGTGCGGGCATCGAAACGAGCGGGATGACGATGTTTAGAGCGCGACCGTCATGCCATAGCGCTGGTGATAACGAGAACACGCTGAAGTGCCAACGAGCCCTGAGTACCACCGTTAGCGTGTTAAATAACGTATCGCCTGTGACCGAGTCGTTTAACGCCGCGCGCTGGGTGAGCTAGGGGTCGTAGGTTCGATTCCCAGCGACGGAGCTTTTTCTTCTAGTTTTTTCTTTGACATCTCTTAGTGTACATTTTACAACGTCATATCCATGACGGAAATACGTCAGTGAAGTCTTGATGGACCCCGGCATAAAACACTTTCGTGTTAACATAAAGAGAGCAAAGAAGAACAGCGCAGCATCTTACCAGCCAGTCATTTTCGCACAGAAACTATTGGCAAGATTACAAGTAAACCTTCGTGAAGTACTTGCGTTTAACAGATCTGTGCAATCAATTAGAATAGAATTCGACGAAAAATTTCCTAAAAAATGCAAAGACTTACTTAATAGGTACTTAAAGGCCAGGTTGTAAGACCATTTGTCAAAATTAGATACAAACATCGTAATAGCTACTGATGCTTCAGTTTGGGAAGAGAAGGCAGGAGTGGGAATTGCATCATTATCTTTGGATTGGTCTTTCTCAATTCGTTTGCCTGATTTTACACGTATTTATCAAGCGGAATTACTAGCAATCACCCTGCCTTTACGTAAATTACCCTTATCTATAACAGAAGCAGTCATTTTAACGGACTTTCTGTCTGTTTGTTCTTCATTAACGGCACCTAGCATGTCCAGGACCTTAGAAGTATTTTATTATATTGTCCCAAGACATTTACGTCTTATTCGCTTGTTGTGTGTACCAGGTCACAAAGGTTTGACCCTCAATGAATGTGCGGACGCACTTACAGTAGCATCACGCGATGGTCCCATAATTTCTATTTTACCGACGTTGGCCTTTGTCTCTACGGCGCGATTTGAAAAGTTTGCCACGTCGGCTGACCTTGCTAAGTCTTCTTTGTCAACATGCGAATTCCTTCACCTTGACTTTTCATGGAAAAATCGATGGTGCTCCACCAGAAGGGCAGAAATCTCTATCACCAGACTAAGGTGCCGAGTTCCCCCACTGGACTTTTACCTGCACAGGTCTGGTCTGGCACAGTCGCATTTGTGCCTCCACTGCAAAGAGAGTGAATCTCTACACCATTTCTTTAAAACATGCAGATTGTTAAAAATAAAAACAAAGATTGCTAGAGGAACCCCTCTGAGGTGTGGGCTTAAATTTATCCCTTCCGGTGGTTCTTTCCTTTGGTGCAATTGAATTGGGCCACAGCCACAGTAACGTTTTCGAAGACGTACGCTATTTTCTACGGGAGACAAAGTGAATTGATTATTAGGTTATTTAATTTCACTTTATTTTTCTTTCGTATTGGCCCCCCCCCCCAAAATTTTTTTAGCCTTGACTACTAGATTGAGTTTTTCTCTACATATTCTTTTTCTAAACATATTCGAAATGTAAAACAATTTTATGTCTAAATTAAGGTGCCGCCCGTTTCATGGCCGATCCCCTGCAGTGGGTTGCGCCAGGTTGCCAAGGAACAACCAACCAACCAACCGTCCCTCGTAGCGACGTTTCTACCGAGCGAAGAAAACCTCGTTTTCCGCGCATAATTACTCTCGGGGCGAGCTTTCCATTTCGACAATTGCGCGATATTGGGCGCACACGCATTGCAGTGAAGTAAAGGGTCAGGCAATTGAGCTCCACGCGCTTCAGTGCGCCCGCTGTGCAGCAAATGAAGACACTGAACCGGATGCGCACAATGGGCCCCCGCTGGTGACCTGGTTTCCTTCCCAGAGGAGCTTTGGATATGACGCCGCGAGAGCTGAGCAATCGCGTTGGTAAATAAAAAAAAAATAGAAGTAGAGGAGGCGGAAGTAAAGTAGAAGAGGACGATAGAATACGCGGCGGCAGGATTCCCGGCAATGTTCACAGCAAAGAAATGTCATATGTAAGGAGGCGCCCTGCGACCCGCCATCCATCGACGCTTTCTCGCATATACCTTTGTTCGCTCGCAGCGACAATCTCCATTCCCGGCTTCTTCTTCCTCCTTTGCTCGGAGCCGTCTCTCCTTTGGGATGGCGTTCTTCCACTTCTTCCTCGGATACTGGCTGTGTGTGCGAGCGCTCGAAGAGGAAATGGGGAAATATGGTGGTGCATCCCCCGGTGGTGTTTTATTGCGTATCGATTTAACAGGAATCAATGATATCACCCCCCCCCCCTTTTTTTTTCTCGTCCGACTGCGTGTGCGTGTGTGGCTGGAAGAGAAATGGCCGTAGGTGAGAGAGAGTGTAATGTCGAGGAGCCTGGTCAGGGGAAGACGGAAGAACGGCAAGGACGAAATTGTGACTCGAATTGCGGTATTCAATATGTTGAAATTAACACGTTCAAAATGTTAGGAGTATACGATAGCGATGCTCTAGAAAACAAGAAGAAATTTAACGTCGAAGGGATAAATCAAAGTGGTTGCCGCAATAGGAGCGCATCTTCGCGGAGCGTGCGCAGTGAGAGCTAACAGACATGCATTTTACAAGACACGCATTGGAATGAAGGCGGGCGACAATAAGACGTGCTCTATTTTTCATACGTCTTTAGGCGGGTTTTTCTGTGAAGTTTTGCTATATTGTAGCTCATATTCACTAACGTGTACGAGTTGAGAGGCTTCCTTTCTTATTTTTTCACTGACAAACAATTTATTAAGTAAAATATATGTTGCTGTATGCTGGTTATACCGAGCTCTGTAATATGTATGTGCGTGTCTTCTGATGTGTGTGTTATATACACGTGCAAAGAGAAAAACTGGGGGAAAGGAGAAAATGAATGCCCTCCCCCTCCCTTTCTCCATAGCTTGTGAACAGAACTTTCTTACTGCCGAAGTCTGCGATATAAAAAGCGGGAATAACATGACAGCGATTTTGCGTTACGCAAATATTTCGCACCGGGGAGAGGAGGATAAGGAGGAGGAAGGAAAGGAATGAAAGGCAGGGAGGTCAACCAGGCGCGCGTCCGGTTTGCTAACCTACACTGGCGGGAGAGGGATCAAAAGAAAGAGGGAAGAAAGAGAGAGATAATATTCTTTAATGAAATTCTCGGAGAGGTTAGCCTGGTTTGTCGCCTGGCTTGCTACTCCGGGTGTCGGGTGATGACTATGATATATACAATGATCACATATACACCATATACACACAAATAGTACGTACAGTCACAAATGCACATATATACATAAAAGAGTCATTCACAAGCTTTGGTTAAGCTGAGTGTTGCTGAAGAACGCCAACAGTGATTTTGTGTTGTGCATCGCACAACTGCTGTCTTGCCACGGGTCGAGAAGGAGCCGCAGCTCCAAGCTTGCGCCACGTTGCAGATGAAGTGCTGCCTTCAGAATCTGTCGTTCGGCGTCGTAATGGGAACAGTCGCAGAGTACGTGCTTTAGGTCTTCCCGAGTGTTACATGTGGTGCTCGTGGGTGAGTCCGACTGCCTGATCTTGTGCTTGAAGTATTTCGTGTAGGCAACGTCGAGTCTCAGCCGGTGAATGCAAGTTTCATCTTGTCTGGTTAGTCCCTGTGGCATATAAAAGCTACACGTCGGGTCTATTCTGTGTAGCGGTCGAAAGCACTGTCAGGGTACATATGCGCATGTCCATTGCACGCCTACAAGCGGTCGCTTAAACCGGTCAATTTTAAAAACAGTAGGAACGCTCGCATCACTTTGCTGGCCTGCGACGCGTAGGATCACGATCCGAGGATCTTCTCTTCGGAAAACGGTCTGTCGTCTAGTTTGTTCAGCGCACTGCGCAGAACGTTTCGTTCGTTCACAAAACGTTCACAGAAACACAGTAGATGTTCTATAGTTTCGTCACTATTGCACGAGTCGCATCTGGAGGTGCCTGCCATTCCTATGCGAAAAAAGTACGCTTTCGTGGAAACTACTCCTAACCACAGGCGGCACAGTAAACTAGCTTGACCGCGGGAGAGGTGCGATGGAACTTGGGGCTTCTTCGGTGGGTCTAGTTCATGTAGGCGACGGTTCGAGACACTGGGGTCGCTCAACCAAGTTTGCGACATTGTGTCAGCGAACGAGCGTAGGCCCCTTGCAGCGTCTGTCCTCGACAAGGGTATTTCGGCTGTCTGGACATCCTCGTGGGCGCACTGGGCAGCATCAACAGCGAGGTTGTTACCGACAATGCTTCAATGTCCCGGCAGCCATTGGAACACAGCGTCATGTCCCTTCGATAAAGCTTGGTGAAGAACATCTCTCATTTCTTTTACTAACTGCGTGTGCACCCTTCGTCGTAATGCTGATTGCAGACTCTGAAGGGATGCCTTAGAGTCACAAAAGACCGCCCACATTTGAGGCTGAGCTTCCGCGATATAAAGGATAGCAGCACGTGAGGCGGCAAGCTCCTCTGCTGTCGATGTCGTCCTGTGGGAGACCCGGAACTTGACAGTCACTTGGCAGGCTGGATTAACAGCAGTGCCTGTGGAGCTGTCGGTTAAGGCCGATTCATCGGTGTAAATGTGCGTCCTCTGGCGATACTCCTGGTTGAGTAGTGACAATGTCGCCTGTCGTAGGGCCACTGTTGAATGACGGCTTTTCTTCGTTATTGCCGGAATTGTGAGGCGTACCTGTGGTTGTTAGGCACCACGGAGGTGACAGTGGTCTTGCTGCTGGAGTAAACCCAGACGGAGGGCATTCTCTATGAGTCGAAGCAATCTTTAAAAGCATGTGGTCTCTGAAGTGGCAACGCAGCAATATGGTGACGGGGAACTCGACAGAGATGTCTAATGTGCGCTCTTAAATTGTCAGTGGTGACGTATGTTGGAATCGGATGCTCTCTTGCGATCATCATTGTCCCGTGAGTTGAGATGCAGCGTGGTAATCCTAAGGCCAGGCACTACGCACACCAGAGAGAAACAATACAATGTTGGGTATGCTCTCGACAGGAGAGGCGCGCAGGTCGGCTGTAAGTACTATATTGCGCAACTTGAGCTGGAACACCGAATTCATGTTTATTTGCCAATTGCTTGTGTTGTACTCGTATGAATGTGGCTTATTTATTTCTAGACATGCCTTTCCGCTGGAGCATTTAGTGTAATTAAAACTTTTGTCCTTACCCACTCCGCTTAGCCGCTATGGCGTGTAAAAGGTAATTTCAGTGTTCCAGCTCGTATTTCCCACGACTACACATAATCGGGTTGGCGAAAGGCACAGTACCTCTTGAGCAAATTCAGGCTTTCTCCTATACGCAAAACAACATAGCAAGATACACAGTGCTTACGAAACCACTCCAGTTCGACGTCATTTCCTGGCTTCGACATACGTTCGCCCTACTTAACTACATATCATAAAGTCTAACCCCCTTCGCGGAATATCCTGAAGGCACTTCAGTTCTAGCAACGCCGGCGAAAAATGGTGCACGACGTCGGGTTTCGCTTGCAGCATAATATTCTTAATATTCTCTCCATTACCGCAGAGCGGCGCCCCGTGTTAACGCACCTCAGTTGCGACGCAGAACGCTAGGCAGGTCAAGGACGGCTGTTATCGGGGGAGAACAAATTGCTTATCACTGATCAGGTTACCCTCGTGCGTTAAGGTAATACCGTTAGTACGTCAGCACGGGATTTTTCGAACGATCACGCCGTTATTTTTCCTGTCTCACCGTAACGATTCATGTGCTGTGTCGCGTCAGTGTAGCCGATGACTCGTCTACATATAACGGAGGAAAAAAAAGAACAAGCCTTTAAGCACCGCGCTCCCTCATAATGGCTAAGTGGGCAGCAATTTCTACACAAGTTCGTTTTTTTTTTCATCGCCACTTGATGTGCGTTCACGCGACAGCAGCCAATTTATACGCGCCAAGCAAGTTTAGAACACGCTTAAAATAGCTTTCCAGCCACAAAGTTGTCGCTCCGTGGAAAGAGTGGTTATCGGCATTGCTAGAGATATTAGTGCTGCAAGTTTATGCCATTCGCATAATAAGCGAGCGCACAACCGAAACGCTAACAATACTGAAAAAAATTACGATAATAAATTACATACTACGTTTCCTTATTGACCACTAAGTGATAAGTGTAGGCCCAGCCGATTTCGCGTGTTTCTTTTTAGCTTAGAAAAAAGGTGTTGAGCACATCTACACTCGTTCGCGCGATAAAAGTCCTCTTGGCGTAAAGTTACCTTTGCGGAAAGCAAAGTGCTTCCTAGCTTAATGAAGTGGTCACTGCCCCGACTTACGCGTGGAGCTTTAAGTGGGAGAATTTAGGAAAGGCAGGGAGGTTAATTAGACGTCGTCCATTAAGAAAAGTGAGACTAGTCTACCTGCTGACTCGGCCTAAACTGATGTTTAGCTTTAACGCTCGAACAGTTAATATTTCGTTACGTTTCTCTGAACGATAATGTACTTCCTAAGTGCCCAGACGTAAATTTATGCCTTTTGTTTGCAACACTACATTTCTTGCAGTTTTACTAATTTTTTTTTGTCGTTACGGTAATAATGACTGTAAATTCATACATGCTCAAGTCCACATTAGTCACGAATAAATATTTACAGGAAGAATGCTCATTTAAAGCACTTTAGAAGACGAGTAGAGGTGAAAGTGTGAGTGGAACCCGTGATCACTACTACTTCGGGTGTTGCGAACCCGGACCATTATTTACCCGGACCACAACGCTCATTTGACGCCGAGAGGAACTGTGACTAAATGTCATTTAAACTAATGTTATGAACGAAAAGGCCGTCACTACATTTTCACATGTGAAAGTTGTTGAAGCTCAGCCTATCTTTTCACTATCCTTATTGATAATTGCGCTCAAAATGCTGTTTAGTGTTGGTGTCGTCTGTTTACCCGTTACTTGTGTCCGTGTTGGCATGTCTAATTTTTTAACAGCGGAGCTGATTAACGCGACCGTTAGTCCGTGAGCTGGGAACGGAAAATGATCATCATCATGAACCGGCACGCGCTCTCTTCGTTCTCTTCTTCAGCGTCGTCTTCATCTTCTGCTTGGCCCAAGTACACCTGCGCCGATTTGTCTGGCGTGGGATGCAATAACTCTGATGGGCACGACAACGACTACAGAGAGAGAGAGAGAGAGGAAGAGCGAGAGAGATAGTGAGAAGGAGGGAAAAATAAAGATAGTGAAAAAGAGGTATTCTATGGGAAAAAATTTTTTTGAGTGGTGAGATTCGAACCCGCGTGCCCAGGATCCGAAGGGGAGCGTCCTAAACACTCGGCTATCCAGGCACGCTAGCAGATCATAGCATAGCCTTGCATAGTATGGTATTGCAAGGTGGTCGGAAGGAGAATTGAGGGTGAGGAGGAAGGAAAGAAGGAAGGGAGAGAGTGGAGCGTAGCATAGAATGAGAGAAATACAGAGAACGAAACTCAGAAACAGAAATAAGGAGAGAAAGCGCGGGAATCAAAGAACGAGAGAGAAAGAAATAGAGAAAATTATTCTCTCGCTTTCTCGCCTTATTTCTCTGAGTTTCGTTCTCTGTATTTCTCTCATTCTATGCTACGCTCTACTCTCTCCCTTCCTTCTTTCCTTCCTCGTCACCCTCCACATCTGCACTCTTCACCCTCAATTCTCCTTCCGACCCCCTTGCAATACCATACTATGCAAGGCTATGCTATGCTCTGCAAGCGTGCATGGATAGCCGAGTGGTTGGGACGCTGGCCTTCGGATCGTGAGAACGCGGGTTCGAATCCTGCCTCGTGAAGAAATTTTTTTCCGCATGAATTTTTCTCTTCGTCTTCCTTTATACATTTCCTTCTGTCTCTGTTTGTTTGTTTCTTTCTCTCTCTCTCTTCTGTGCTCGTTCTGAGGTAGCCGCACTCCGGCACATACCCATTAAGATGATGATAGTTTTCTGCGATCGACTCACAAGTAACGATTTGCTCAACAGCATCGCTGTTAGAAAAAACACAGAAAAAATTTGCAGAAACTTAGCAAAACAGCAACATCCAGGACTACCTAGCTGCCCATCAGCTACGCTGTCTCTTTAGCATTGCGCCTCCACTGTAAGCTTTGCTTTTTTCTTTGTCTTGGTGACGCTGCCCCTAGAATTTCTGTTGTGTATTGCGGCGAAGTGAAGCAAGTAGAAGTGGCACTGTTGAAAATTTCTCGCAGTGAAGTCTGAGTATTGCTGTTCTTTCTTCTCTCAATACAGATATCAAATTCAACTTGTTTCATTTTCCGTGGTTTAAACATGAAGGCAAGTTGACGCGGGTGACACAGCTGAGAAAAGCAATATCACTCCTCTGTGGTCATACTATGCGGCACATCGGTCTGCGGTTGCATTGGCCGGTTGCCGGTTCGTGCGTTGGATGCGGATTTGTCTTAAAGCGCGACCCCAAAAACATTCTCCATGCACAAAATAACGCGCGTCACATGCCCGCAATATGAAGTCCCACGCACGTACAAGCAAGAGCGACGAAACCAGTGTTCAATCTCCCCTAGCTTCTCCTGTAAGATGCCATGTCAACAAACCAGTGGCAGTTCGAAAACTAGACATAAGGGCGAGGTTGGCCCTTAAATCCATTCCTATACTCCAGCGTGTGTTCTAGAAGCTCTGAAGGTTTGCATATCGAAAAAGACCGTAATTATGCCGGCTCAAACTACAGCGAGGTTCTGTCCTCCTCGCTCACCGTGCATACCAACTACCACAAGAAAAAAAAAAGGCCATGTCACTCATACGTGCATACAGAAGAAAAGTACGATCATATTGAACGTGCATGTTATACAAAAAGATGGTTTCGCTTGGAGAGAGAGAAACAATGTCCCGTATCAAAATACCCGGAATTCTGCCAGTGTTTATTTACGCGCCTAAACACTATCCTGCAGGGGAAAGGGATCTCACACAGAAAGGTGCTAGAAGTATAAAGTGGGCGGGTAAGGAGCAGGTTATAGTAAAAGAGATAACAGTAAAATTTGTATAGCAGAACAAATTAACCCAATGCAGTACAGGGTTGTCCTGTTACTGCCTTCTCTCACCGTGCTTGCTACGCAGCAAGATGACGTCCGGCTTAATACAATTGAAAAGGTCCGGAACCTCTATTACAAGTAGTCATCAACTAAGCTCAGTGTCGGAGTTTAGTGCCTCGCGAGGAGATTGCTGCAAAATTTTTCCGGGTCTGTCAAGAACAAGTCCAGTTACAAGGATTTGTCGCACGTTTCACGCTTCAAGCTCTTTTACGATCCTCTCGTACCGACAAGCACGCCGGAAGCTGTCCTCTTCGAAAGACAGTTGTCGTGCATACAGAACCCCCTGCTTTTGCCTCAACAGAATCACCCACTGCACAGGGGGGTCACAAAGCGAAAGAAGCTACGTTATACGCGCGTCATGAAACGCGCGATTGCTCTCTCACGATTTGATTCCGGTGCACGCTAGTGTTGCTACTGTGTAATCTTAGCAATTTTATCCCACTATAGCGCACCGTGTCTGGCACGCGGCGGCAACCCGTGACAAGAAGCGCATTCAATCTATAGGCTGCTTTCGGTTTATATCAGCTATCGGTCAATAGGAGCAATTTGCTCTATTCTAACAAATATGCTGTATGGCGACCCTGCGAAAAGAGTGCAAAGAGTGTATTGGCCTCTGTATGAAGAGAAGGCGCTTGAGAAAGTGGCAACTTCGCGCTTCGCTTATGAACTCTCCTTGGTGCGCACGACTGCAAGATTTGACTTAGCGGTTCGTAGCAGCATCTGCTTTCTGATGTATGTGTTTTTTCAGCTAGCACGAGGAGTGGTTCAGAACCTCTTTAAGGCCCATATTCACAAACCGACCTTATCATTACCGATCGGTTTACTTATTGTTTCTGTTCCCCTAATGCGCATTATCAACAAAAAGTCACAGTTTCACAGCGAGGGCGAAGCAATGAATGCGATAGCAACAAATTGTAGTGTTATACGAAGTGAGACTGGCAGCTGACTGTTTTGTATCCGATCTCGCGTAACTACAAAACGCTGGTGTAAGGGAGAGATGTTCTCTGCATAGTCACTTCGCGTAGAAAGCGCAGCACGTAAAAGGGTATACGAGCCACCCGCTGTGATGGCTCTCGAGATAGCGCGCGCGCCAGCGATCACGACCGCGCGCTTACATACAAAGTTGTTCCTCTCGTGACAACCCCCCCCCCCCCCCCCGCTCGCGTCTTTCGCGTCTTTTCATGCTCGTTAAAGATTGGCGGATTGCTTCCTGGCCTCCCGAGCGGGGTGATGTTATCGCATACACCCTCCCGAATGCCGGAAATGGACCGGCTCGTATGATCCCTGCTTCGGCCGCATTCGTCGCCCCCGCTCGCGCGCTTTTTACCCGCGGTAGAAATACGATGCGCGGGGGAATCTTATATATTTGGACTTCATACGGGAGGGACATGACGGCAACGGCGACGGCAAAACCCGTCGAGACTGTCCATATAATAGCTATCGCAATAATATGAAGGCAACTTTCGCAAACCAATCTCAGTTATCTTTTAGCCTGCTTAGTGTTTGTATGCATGCATTAACGCGCATTAAAGGCACAAGATCGATAAGGAAAATCAGAGATAAGGATAAGGTTATTTTATGGAAACGGGCCTATGAAGCTTACTGGCTCAAATTTCTGCGAAAAGCCGGGCTGGGAGACTATTGGTGCATATTCGATGTGGAAATACATTCGCAGGCTCATACCTTCCTTACGATGCCAACAACTTTCACCCCTTAACCGTTTCGGACGAGCACAACTCATCCTTGCCAAACTGTGCCCAAACCGTTTCGGACGACCACAGATAGTCCTTGCCAAACTGTGCCCAAACCGTTTCAGACGAGCACAGCTCGTGCTTGCCATACTGTGCCCAAACCGTTTCGGACAAACGTGGCGCGTCCGCTTGAGATACTATCTCCCCATGAGAGTTTTGAACAGCACTCGCTCGTTTCCAAGCTACATCGTGTGTAACTTCACAGATGACAGCACTTGCTTAGCAATTTTTGTTTAGCTCAGCAGTCATTTCACATTTTTTTCGCGACTTGTGTTTAGAAAATGGCGTCCGGTGAAGGCGACGCATGCGTTGTTCGTGCATCGTCGCGGAAAAGAAGCCTTTCGTCATCGTCCAGCTCTTCAGGCGGTAATTATTCAGATACCGAAGTTTACTCTGATTCTGAAAGTGAGAGCGATAATGATGATGACTTTGAAGTTAGCAGTCCATCAGATGGGGAAGGCTGCTCAGAGGACACCATCATTATACTACTTTCTTATACTAATTGTACTTTACATACACAGCAATTTTTATTCTTCAATCAAAACGTGTGTTTTAGAAGCAAGATATTCATTATCAAATTTCATAAAAATAATCTTTTTGGCAGAAAAACCCTAAATGAACAACACATTTAAGGGTTAATTGTTTTCTGCACAACAACACCATCAACATCGTCACTACCATGAATAAACGTGAACAAGCAAGGAAACGTCAGATATAACATTCTTTGAGTTCCAGCCCGCATGTTTTACGCGTAAGCTGTCCAGCCATTTTACATTTGCCGTTCTCGTACTGCATATCTATCCGCAATAATATTAGAAGGGTGAAGATAAGGTAATCAACACAGATTCGATGAGGTGGTATGAGAACCCGGGCTCAAAATTTCACCATGTTCTCCAATTCAACGTCTAAGTGTTCGCCAGAGCCTGAGCCAACAGTCAGAACGCAGTTTGTTGCCTAAAAGAAACGATGTCTATCGCTCCACAACACAACAAGCCATTTCCTCTCTACACGCCCCTCACTCGAAGAAAGTCACGTGTGTTTTTTGCTGGTCTCGCGAAGCTTCGAAAAGTCTCGCGTGCGAAATTCGCGCGCAGCCCCGCCACGGTGTTCTAGTGGTTATGGCGCTCGACTGCTCGCCCGAAGGTCGCGGGATCGAATCCGGGCCGCGGCGGCTGCAGTTTCGATGGAGGCGAAAATGTTTGAGGCCCGTGTACTTAGATTTAGGTGCACGTTAAAGAATCCCAGGTGGTCGAAATTTCCGGAGCCCTCCATTACGGCGTCTCTCATAATCATATCGTGGTTTTGGGACGTTAAACCCCAGATATTATCATTATATTAAGATTCGCGCGCAAGACTCGCTAAGGTGGGTGCCAATATAGCCATTTAAAGCTTTCGCTTGAAAAAAAAAGAAAGAGAGAGAAACGTTTATTAGGTGACCAGTAAGTGAATGTGGGAGGGTCTCTTTTTCCAGCAACCCTCTGACCTGGACCGCCTGGCGGGCCCGCGCAGCGAGTTGGCGCTGGTCGACCAGGTCCGGCTTGGCGATCGCAGCCTCCCACGCTTCACTAAGGAGGTTTGGGTCTGCATCTGTTGCTGCTGCTGCTTGTACGGCTGGGTTGCCGCCTTTGCATTGCAGCAGAAGGTGTGCTTACAGTATGGGCAGATGTCGCATGACGTTGGTTTTAGGTGATGTAATGAACGCCGTGCGTAAATGTGTTGCTTTGGAGTCGTCTGTAGTCCGTGCATTCGTCTCTTAAAATAATTTCATATGCCACTTACATATACAGAGGAATATATAGCGGAGAATATAAGATGCGTTACAGCAGAAGGTAATAGGCATTACAATGATACGGTAAACTTATTTTCTTCTTTCCGTCCTTGCTTTGTTCTGTCAGTGTCCAACCTTCATTTCTTTGCTTCGCCTCCAAGGATCCCCAATAAGGATAATAATAATTGTTGGGGTTTAACGACCCAAAACCACGATATGATAATGAGGGACACCTTGGGTGAGGGCTTTGGAAATTTCTACGACCTGGTGTACTTTAACGTGCCCCTAAACTAAGCAAACGGGCCTCAAGCATTTTATCTTCCATCGAAAATTCTGCCGCAACGGCCGGTATTCGATCCCACGACCTTCGGGTCAGTAGTCAAGCACCATAACCACTAGCCTACCGTGGCAGGTATCACTAAGATTCAAACACAGTCCTTGGACCATCTGTGAAGTTTCGTTTGTTTTAAATGTGCATCTCTAATCACGTAGATATTTATATTTTTTGCCTGACACTGCTTGCGCCTGTTAACTAAGATCGCATAGGAAGGTTATTTTTGAGAGGTGCGGCCACTCTAAGTTCTTTATATTTTCCAACACAGCAAATGACGCAAGGGAAACGAGGGTAATTACTCTGTCGCCATGGGTTACGATATTGAGAGCTGGTTGCTAACTTATTCGTTTTTACTAGCCCAGCATAGCGGCAGTGTACAAAGTTATGTCAACAGCAGCAGCAATGCGAAAACACTTTTGCTTACCGACGGCATCACCAACTCTGAAGGCAAGCAAGCGATGTTTACACACACGGTCAGCGTGCCGCGTTTTGTCCGGTAGCGTGTGAGGAACATCAATGCTTGTGACGCATGAAAGGTTGGTGCACGCTAGGGATGGCATACTTCCTTTGAACCTAATCAAATTTTGGTGTTATTTTCGTGCCTATAGACAAATCTATCAGTCTCTCCTAAACTAACTTTAACTAGTGACGTGAACTTACCACGCCGTCTTTTAAAGAAGAAATGCGCTGCTAGGCGTGCCTAAAATGAGAAGCAGCGGCGCTCTGTCAAAGTGTCGTCGCAAATATTTGCTAACTCTCGCTCAAACGTGCATACATTAGTTCTTGAAGTACAGAATCAGATAGCCTCACGTAAAGGCCACCCCGCTTATGTAAGATACGGCCTATAAGGGAATAGGAGGCACTGAAAAACTAAGCCTCCGTAGTTGTTTTACAAAAGTTTTCTTAAGTCGGGTTTCAGTTATTTTTTAAGCAAAACCTGAATATGTAGCGTCTAGACCACTACAAAAAAGTTATTTCATTAGTGAATCTTTCGTAACGCCCCCGTTGGTTCGTTTTTGCCTTTGTAATTCATTTTTCGGTCTCTAGACAATTCAGAAGTGTCGACATAAAATGACAAAGTGGCGCTAGATATACCTTCTTTCTTTCATGGCATATCGTTTTTGTTTCGAAAGCCTGCCCTTAGGCATAGTAATGTGCAGTATCAAAAATGGTCTTGCAAATTTGCTTGTGTAAAGAGCCTAACAGCGAATGCTGCAAATGTCCGTGAACCCAGCGTTCGAGGTGGCAATTTTTTGCCAAAAAAAGGAACTGCTGGTCTGCAGCAGTGACCTGTTATATTTATTGGCAAAGTATTTGCCATAAGGAAGGAATCGGGGCATGATATCATTCATTAGCGATAATATGAACCATCTGGGAAACCAGTAGAATGGGCAGTTTTTTCTTCTTCTTTCTTTTTTAAGAAAAGCGCCAGACATTGCTATAATACGTCTGAATTTATGCTATCGGTAACTGGTACATAAAACCTAAATTAATACTGTCACGAGCTACCATATGGTCAGGCATCTATTCAAACTGATGTTCGCGATCGAACGCACCCAGGATGATTTAGGGTCTTGCGAGCGATCAGCAGCTGCCTCGAAAAAGTGACACACTTTTGCACACTGATCAAGGGTGGTCAAATGAGAGGTGTCTCTGGAGTCAACGCTCTGAGAATGAAGACTTCGTACAGAAAAATTATCAGGTTGAAACTTCGGGCTAGGGCTTCAATTGTTACATCAAGTTTAAATTTTCTATAATTTCAAGTCTCCACCATTTAGCGAACCGCCGTTTCGATTGGAGCTGTGTACGCTGAATTGTAAAGAATATTACAAAAGTCTAATGAAATTACAAAAAAAAGGAAATTTTCACATAACTCTGAGGCACATTTTTCTTTAAATTGTTTTTTTGTGTGCGTGTGTTTAAAGATGCACCTTTTTTTCCTTTTACTCTTGAACGCTTACACGCTTTTAGGTCATCTGCTACATTCCCCACGGTTACAACTCAAGTTACAACTGACCCAAAAGCTGCAACAAATTCCAGATATATTTCATAATAATTGTTAGAGCTGTTCATCCCAAAACCACGATTATTAAAGACGCCATGTAGTAGAGGGCTCCGAAAATTTTTACTACGGGGGTACTTTAAGGCCCGTATTCACAAACGAAACTTATCCTTAACTTATGACTTAAGTAACGGATCGGCACTGAACGCGTTTCACAGACCAATCTTGTACTTAAGTGAAACTTAAATCGCCACTTAAGTACCGGAAAGTAAAGTACAGCTACTTGCTACCTTAAAAAGTTATCCTCAACTTATGACTTAAGTAACTAATCGGCACTTAACGCGTTTCACAGAATAATCTTGTAATTAACGTAAACTTAAATCAGCACTTAAGTACCGGAAAGTAAAGTACAGCTACTGGCTACCTTAAGTGCTACTTTAGCTGTTTTTTCGTCAAACAACATGGCCGACCACTACGGCTGTGTCGCCTACTTCACCGATTATGCTGGCAGTGTGGAAGAAATTACGCAGGATGAAGCATATCGTTACGCGCCGCCGTTACGCCAAGTTCTCAGAGATCGGCACAATCCCATCGAGGTGTATAACGACGCGGAATTCCTGTCGCAATCGCTTTTCCAGGCTGGTGGTGCTACACCTGTTACAAATGCTGCCGCTGGGCATAAAGGACAACGAACGCGGTCAATCGGTTCCGCCACTGCATGCTGATGACATACGTGAAATATATTTGAGAGCTGAGGTTGTTTCGCTTGCTTCATCAAACAGTTTTAGCCAGGCATCCGCAGAAGCTTGGCAGACGCGGGCTTTGATGGCAGCTCGCGTCCGTAGAGCTGCTGCGGTCGCCCAACCACATACATTGGCAGCTTGCGTCTGCAGAACAGCTGTGGACGCCCGAATAAACTGTGTAACGGAGCAAGTGAAAGACCGCACCTGTTATTTTTTTAAATTATTGGTTCCTTTCACATGAAAACACTCCCGTTATTAAGAAAGAAGGGAACGCTCGCGGGTGCTCTGAAAATAAAAGAAGTTAGAGAAGAACGCCAAACGCTGAAAAGCAGAAAAAGAATCCAAGGAGCGAAACGCACGTATGGTCACAAAAGAACCGCTCGTATTGCATGCGATATCTCAGCACAGTAAACAAACTTGTAGACGACAAAATAAGCGCGAGTTGTGATGACCACTTTATAGCGAAGGCCGCTGAGTGGCGGCTGCTTGTTGTGTCTAGCCGAAGGCTTAAAACCGACAAAACCGACAAAAGCGAGAAATAATTTATTCCGCCTGTTACGAAAAGTACCTTTATAAAGACTAGAACATTTACGGGCAGTGTTCCGCGAAAGTTACAGTAATTTATTGGTGCTTTATTTAATGAAACAAGTGTGAAAACTTCTCTAGCCTCGTTCCCAGGAGCCATACTTTCCCAGAAAAGTGGTACTTTCATAAGTGCTCCTTAAGTGTGGTTTTTGAAACTTTCCCCGCACTTAACTCAAACTTATACTTTCCTCAGACTTTCATAAGTGTAACTTATCGCGCAACTTTCGCTGGTTTTCTGATCAAACAAAATGGCTGACTATTCTAACAGTCTCGCCGACTTCGTGGATTTTGCTGGCCGGGTGGAGGAAATTATACAGGATGAAGCGTATCGCTACGCGCCGCCGTTACGGCCAGTTCTCAGGGATCGGCAGAATCCTATAGAGGCATACAACGACGCGGAATTCCTTTCACGGTACCGCTTTTCTAAGCGAGCAGTGATACGCCTGCTGGAAATGCTGCCGCTGCACCCAAAGGACAACGAACGTGGTCACCCCGTGCCGCCACTGCTCCAGCTGCTCATCACGCTGCGATTCTACGGCGCCGGAACCTTTCAAGTTGTTACCGGAGACCTTGTTAATGTGTCTCAGGCAAGCGTGTCACGCATCAACGCACGCATATCAAGAATGATAGCCGACGCATTGTTCCCGCAGCTTGTGAGGTTGCCCAACGCCAGTGAAGCAGCCGTGGTAATTGAGGAATTTTATGCCATGGCGCGTTTCCATGGTGTGAGCGGCTGCATAGACTGCACTCATGTGCCCATGAAAAATCCCGGTGGAGAAGACGCGGAGGTCTTTCGGAATCGTGAGGGCTACTTCTCAATCAATGTCCAGGTATGTGTATGGCTCTCCCGTTGACGTAAATTAGGGAAATACTCGAATGATTATCATGTTTATAAAAGTAGCAGTGCGACGTTGTATGCATAACATAAATTTGTACCAATTTTCCCGAGCATTATATCTATTTCAGAGTGAAAAAATATTGCTTCCTATTGCAGGCAATCACAGGGCCTCAGCTTCAATTTTTTGATTTGGTGGCCAGCTGGCCGGGTTCAGCTCACGACAGCCGGATATTTGACAATAGTTCGCCGAGAGTACAGTATGAGAGAGGGACTGTGCCTGGCATCCTACTTGGCGACAAGTGGTATCACTGCAGATCCTACCTGATGACCCCATTTAGGGACACAGGGACGAAAGACAACCCTAAGCACAGGTGAAGTCAAGTTGGAGCAATCGTGGAGCAATACTATTGTGTATACAAATGCCTAAAATGCTAAAAAAATTATTTGTTTAGGTACAAGTCTCTCTCACCGACTCGCTGCAGTGCCGAGAGGGCGTTTGGAGTGTGGAAGCGAAGGTTTCCATGCCTCGACATGACACTTCAGATAAAAACATCCTCAGTTCCCATCATCATAACAGCTTGTGCCGCACTGCACAACTTCGGCCACCTCCTGAGAGAACCCGTCCCACCTCCACCACAAAGCCAGGTCATTCATGACAGCAGTTCAGCGGCTACCATCTCATCTGCTCCGCCACCACCAGCAGCCATGCCACTTGTGCCAGACACAGCAGGCGGATTCAGGATGAGGGAGCGCACAGTCGCGCAGTATTTCACTTAAACGAAATGAAACAACATAACAGGGCTGTGACTTTATTCGTACTGTTCTTTAATGATGTCTAGCTGAAGCTTTAGCATTTGTGCCTTGGCCTTCTGATTCGCTATTTTTGACCGAAAAAGCTCCATTGTCTCACTGTGTTGCGCTCTTTTTTGTTTGTGCTCGATCCGCATGAACTTCAACCTCAATAAATGCTCTCGTTTCTTTTGCTCGCGGTCCTCTTTGATGGCATCCAGGCGGGCACCCAGTTCGATTGAGACAGCAGTTTGCCTCTGGCTGCCGCTGGTTGAAGTGCGTTTCGTACCAACTGGCACAGCGGCGCTGGCAGTTGCAGCTGAAGCGGCTCCGGAAGTAGTTGTGGGTGCTCCAGCTGCAGCCTCTGATAAGCTTGCACCACTGCCATAGCACGGTTTGCTCATTGCAGGATCCTGTACTTGGCCATGGGGACGTGAATGAATTGGTGATGACTCTTCCAGCGGACTGCTAGGCTCTTCCCATGAATAGGAGTCTGTTGCCCCGTCGTACATGTCTTGACAACCTGCAGAAACAGTTCATATGATCACATTGCTTGCCGACTCCTGCATAGCTACACCAAAGGTGTCGCATTGTTCTGAACACCATGCTGTGTATGTACACTCTACAGCCATGTAGTACCTAAAGTGCCCATTGTAACCATTTTATTTTTAAAAATGTCACGTGGTGCAATCAACCTGTATCTTCAAGGTTTGATGTTGCTTTGTTCATTCGTCACATTGAGATGCTCAATTACATGAGCCAGTAGAGGGTGGCAGCACCGAAGCCTGACAAACACGCCGTTCAGAAAACGGCTAAAATACTGGACTCTGAAAATGCGTACGTGACAGTTGCAGCGTAATAAACGAAACACATTTGTGTTACAAAAAAGTGAACTTAACAGACCTAAACATGGGCAATGAAAAAAATACGAAGGAGCCATACCACCGGACTCTTCCAGAGGCGTGTCTTGGGTCTGCGACAGCAGTGCAGCGACAGAAGGTGTGCACAGCTGGTTCGAGGACTGCGATCCCCCGGGCATAGCATCATGTCGGCTGCGGTCGCTGTCGCAGGGGTTGGGCAGACGAACAGCCATGTGTGAAGCGATGTCTCCTACGCGCTGCAGCTCGTCGGTCATTTCGCTTGACGGTGGTATTCCGCCACCTGAAATGCAAAAAGCAAAGAATCGAATTGAGTGAGACTTCAAAAGAAAGTTTTTTTAAATGCGAAGCATTTCTTAGCGAACTTCGGCGACTTTGAGCGTATCTATCTATCTATCTATCTATCTATCTGTCTGTCTGTCTGTCTGTCTATCTATCTATCTATCTATCTATCCGCCTACGACTTTGCGCTCTCCTGGCCGTATCGTTAATGGGATTTATACCAAAATTGGTATGGCATAACATGACTGTATGACAAACATGAATGACTGGTCATATCATGAAAATCATGACTAACTTGTTATGAAAACCATGATTTACACGCCATGGCCATAGTGCTCCTGAGGCCGTTTTCATAACTTGATATATTCAAAAATTGCTACGATGAGACATTTCTCTATGACCAACACAAATGACAGGTGGTAATATTTAAATCATAACCTGCATGTCATGTAAAACATGTCATGTAGAACAGTGAATGATGACATGCATATTACATACAGCATTATTTGCTTCTTGCTGACTGCTTCGCATTACATCGATTCCCACAGTGCGTGGGAGCTGCCGGTTTTTATTGCGATAGCAATTATATGGACAGTCTCGGCTGGATTTTGCCGTCGCCGTCGCCGCCGTCATGCACCGTATATGTATAAGTATGTATATATATATATATATATATATATATATAAAGGCCCCAAAGAAAAGTAACTCAGAAAAATGCTTCCGAAGCGCGGAATCGAACCAGGGACCTCTTGCCCCGCAGCGAGCGGCGCTATCCACTACGCCACGAAACGCAGATCCTCCACGTAGCTAACGGCGAGCGTTATATACACACCATTTAGCGCTGGACGGACCCAGAGACAGAAGGCGATAATAAGCGTTTCTTCATTACCAGCGAGGTGGCGCTAGGAGCCCGACGGGCGCATTTAAAAGTCGTCGGAGAGCTCGCTCGCTTCTTCTTATATTTGCGCATGGGAGAAGCTTGCCCTTCCGCTGTCTGCTCGCGCGGTTTTCTCGTGGCGCGGGGTAGAGGAATGTTTCACGCTTTCACCGTGATGTCCGCGCTCATGTTACGGCGCGTACGAATGTCACTCGAGCTCAGGGACGCCGCTAAACGAACAAACAGAAGATGAGCGCGAACTATCAAGTGTCACAGCTCGACACTTGAAGCACGCTAGTTTCCTTCGCTGCTTCGGCCGCCTTTGCAACAGAAGCGCTGTTCAAACTGAGAGTATCCATTGGCGAGCCTCACTTCGTATAGCATTAGTTCCTTGCTATCGCATTCATTGCTTCGCCCTTGCGGCGAAACTGTGACTTTTTCAAGCATAGCATAATGAGCAAACGTTAAACGAACGCACAAGACGCACGAAAGGAATGTGCAAACGCAGCGATGCATATAGTGCTCAGCGGATTTACTACCGCAACTTGCACTCTTCCTTGTACCTAGCACAAGTGTAAGAAAACGCAACCATGATTGCAGACGCTGTGACAAAAGTAAGGAGCGCGAGCGCTGCCTATTTTCGCGAGTTCAGCCGAGGCTGGACTTCAGAGACGCGCTGGCGTTCCTTCTTATTACCTAAAGACAATGAATTCTACCTAAAGAGAAGGAGTGCGTCTCTAAAGTCAAGCTGCGCTTCAAGTCATCGCGGTAAATTTCCGAACGCTGCACAATGCCCTAATGCAGGATATGTTACTAGTAATATCGTAATATCAATCAGACCAATGCTTACCTGTCGCAAACCGTTCCCGCATGTCTTCAGCGTTCGTCCTTCGCCACTTGTCTTTCATGCTTTCCCAACATTTCTTGAGCTGGGTCCATTTGCGTGGCGTGACGTTGTGGCGGCTGTTAAACTCATCTTCAATCTTTTTCCAGGAGTCGCGCTTCCGACTCGCGGACGCCGCGTCGGTCCTCTTGTTTTCGACGACGCTGCGGTGGCGTGAGAGCAGGTGCAACAACACAGCGCGTTCTTCCTCGTAGAAGTTGATTTTTTTCTTCTCCATCGTCAAGACAAAGAAAAAATATTGCACACACACACCGTGAAGAAATGCTTAACGTCCCCGAAGCACAGCGAAACTGTAAGCCACCGTACGTAGCGAACACAACATAACTGTTGCCACGGGGAGAGGTAGCAGCTGAGTGGGGTATCACTGGGCTATAACTGGGGGTCACTATAGGCCACTGTGGCCAGATAAGTCCGAAAAAAAGCGCAAAAATATAAATACCTGTTTTCTTTACTCAGCACTGTGTGCATGTTATCACTGAATCTTTTCTTTCCACATTATTTCGATGCAAAAGTTAATAATTTGCAAATAAATAGATCGTACACGTCAATAATAGACGTAGCCTCAACACCATGCGACATACTTGTCCCGAAAAGTGCTACTTAGGAAAGTAATACTTAAGTGTCGTTCAAGAAACACTTTTCTGAAACTTTCCTTATACTTGCACTTTTCTTACACTTACTGTACCTCCACTTAAGTATCGTTTGTGAATACGGCCCTAACATGCGGCTGAACCTCCATCGGAATGCGGACGCCGCGGCCGGGATTCGATCCCGCGACCTCTGGGCCAGCACTCAAACGCCGTAAGCACTAGAGCACCGCGGCGGGTTACAAATATATTTCGTAGTAAACACTGTTCACGCAAGACTGGCTGACACCATTAACAACGTCAGCCTTCCTTTTTGTGCTATAAACACTTCCTTTTTTTGAATGCAAATATACGCTCTGGTGACAAAACTGAAGATGACCTGTTTTGACAGATAGCCTCACGAAGAAGCGTCCCATCAGTACGGCACTTTACCGGGGCATCTTGCGGACGCGACCTGCCCACTCAGTCAAACCACGCGGTCGCTCCCCTGGCCCAGGCGGCGGCCCCTTTCCCACGACAATGTGCCTCATCGCGCTCGCATTGTCGCCAACAACGCAGTAACTGCAAGCGCTGCGGCTCTTTTACGATGCTCGCCAGAAGTTGTAAAAACAGGGGTCAAAGCGCCAGAGGCTTCAAGCACTAACTGTCCCATCGATCGCACTCTTCATTATAACGGAAAAAGGTTAAGAACGTGGGGCAATTTCGCTGAGCAAAACTGCCCCACAGCAACTAGCTCAGTGAGCCGGGAGTCGCGAACAACGTCGGGCGATGAGTCTGTCAGTTCCTTATTTCATTTTGTTATATAGCCTTTTCCTTCATTAGTAGCTGTACTCACTTTACGCCGAATGTGCCAAGTACATAACGTGTGAAATGGCTTTGTCGGCTGTAAGATTGTCGCGTCGGCTATTCGCCATGAATATTATATGATGGCATTTTATGCTTCGCATTTCGTTTCGTATAGACATGTCAGTAGAGCCTCACATGTTTACTAGCTTCAGTTCTATAACAGGAGTCGAAATTCAAGCACAGGAGCATTCCTTAATTTATCGTAACCTGAGCACCACGAGAACCAGCTTAACCGCGTGGTAATGCCATGCGCCTTAAGCATATCGATAGGCTGCACGTGTTCGCTCATTGCTGCTCATTAGCTGCCTTGGATTAGCAAATATACTCATAGTCAAATGTTACTAATTATTGACGCTATTAACACGGCAATAACAGCGTTATTTTGCCCAACATTTAGCTGCTGGGACTGAAAAACAGATAAACATCTTTCAAATCAGTACGTAGCCAAGATCACAAAGTAGGCCGATTCCACCAATGACCTTTTTTAAGTCACGACATGCGTGCAATACAGCATCCGCCTCATGTCTACCTTTTCGCTTGTTAATTCATTATACGCCAATCACTCAAAGCGAAATACCGTCCAATTACGTAATCAACCTTTCACTCATACTCACAACTACGTTTTGTTACATGCTTCTCCGAAAACAAAAAGGGAAGTTTGCCTCAATGTATGATTATGCAATCGAGCCGGAAAGCTGCTGTTTTCATATTCATTAGCTTGCGTAACGGCTACAGTTGCTTTGATTGCCAACACAACACTGCGCTGCCACCGCACCGCGCATAACAGCCTTTGAAGACACGTTCCCTATTTCCAGGTTATCTAATCACGCCAATCGGGACGACCGGGACGAGGCGCAGCCAATGAAAATAATGACCAGAATAAACATCGATCGAATTCCTGGACGGAAACGTGTAGCGGCGCGCATGTAACGATCGTAAGCCACCACAGCCATACCTGCATCCACCGAGGCGCTAGTTGGACGCACGCGCGCAGAAACCCGCGTGATACGATTTACGCCGTAATGAAATCACCGAGCGCCAGGGAAGCGGTGGAGGAGGAGGACGAGAGGATGATTCGAGGAGGCTCTACGCCTCCTCTCCCTCAGCGGTCCTTGCGGATATATGCGCATCTGCGGAT
This sequence comes from Rhipicephalus sanguineus, assembly GCF_013339695.2. Taxonomy (NCBI): domain Eukaryota; kingdom Metazoa; phylum Arthropoda; class Arachnida; order Ixodida; family Ixodidae; genus Rhipicephalus; species Rhipicephalus sanguineus. Next base: position 46,912 of record NW_023614620.1, read on the forward strand.
GCGAGTCGTTCATCGCTGTATCCAAGGTGGTTGCAGCTCATCGCACCCTTGTTCGCAGCTTTCGTGGCAGCAGCAACGGCTGCTGAATATTGAGCCCCCGATCCTGGCTTTATTATTTTTTCTCGCGTACGCTCGGACCGCCTCTTTGGCATTACCGTTGCTTCTTGCCCGTTTGCGAAGAACATGAATATTCAAAGCTTCTCGGACAGTGTCCCTGCTGACCGTCACCGTCTTCCTAATAAGATTACCCGGAGCCGTATAGTTGTTCCGGTACACGAGCTCGAAAGGTGGCACTTTGTTTGTTTGACGTCTTTCTTTTGGGTCCTGTCTTTTTTTGTGTGTGTTGGTAGGGGACCAGTCTTTCTGTCGTTATCAGGAGTACAGAGCTTGCGCCGAATTACAGCGGCAGACTCGACCGCGGGTATACGCGAGATGAACGGGCCCAGCTTTCGCTGCAAATCCCCCGGTGATATTTTGTATTGCAAAATCGTTGCCCAAGTTACCGAGAAAAACAATTTGGCAACTTCCATCTGCAATTCCTCAGAAGTAATCAATATTTTTACAGCGTGTTTACCGCCCATTTCGCAAAACAAGAGCAATGTTGTTTTGAAATTTCGCGCTTGAGAAATAGTTCTACGCCACCTGGTTCGAGAAGAGTTCATCGGTGCAAAACCACATGCCCTTGGTTCCATATATGGTAGTTTTTTTCTTGCTTAGTTGTCCAAGTGTGTCACCGCCTGTTGACGTCAAACGTTGCTCATTTGTGGATTTTATATAAAGTGTTAGAAAAAAATCAGGCGAAGCTTGCACTAAGCCGCGGAAGGCTTGAAACAGCAAAACTAGACGATTTTTAACACTAATGTGGTTGCTTCTAGGTTGTTTCTAGGCCTTAGGTAGGTGATGCAGGTTGTTTCTACGTTGATTCTCAGCGCACAGAGGTTCGAGTTAAACCACAGACAGTCACTGACACGACACAGATGTCCAATCTCCAGAGACAGAACCTCACGATGAAACCAAGCGTTCGCACCTCTCAAACGGGCATGTCGTCGTTGGCGTAGGGCTTCCTTCAGTTAGGGGTCTTCTCGCATCCGCCGTTGCCTTTCCCGTTCCCTAGTATTCTCTATTTGTACGTACTCTTGGTCTTTGGCTGGCCGCCGCCGCTTCGCAGCCATTTGTTGGGCTAACTGTTGCCTTCTTCCTTTTTTAGTGAAAGTTGTGTGTAGTGGGGTTTACTCAATTTCTGTGGCGCATAGCCGTGTATGATGATGATAGTTTTCTGATAGGACGCACAGTGGTACATACCCGTTTGATGACGATAGTTTTCTTCTTCAGTTTTAGTTGACCAGCCGTGAGTAGTGGGATTTAACCAATATCTGTGCCACAGATCCGTGTATGATGATGATAGCTTTTGTTAAGGGGTGAACAAAGAACGATTTGCTCAACAGATTCTCTGTTAAAACATTGTACGATGAGCGGACCGCAACCTTATTCTTCAGTCGGGTTCACCAGCTATTGACTAAAACCCTCTTCCCTTCGTATGTGTTTTTCCCACGTCATGTCGAGTATCTGAGTAGCATTGATTTGCAAGGACCAGTTTCATTTGAAGGAATGGAATGCTGTTTCACTACTTCTACATTCTATTCTCCGAGGTACTCGAAAAATGACACCTTTGACATAATTTTTTGGGAACTACAAAGCACTTGAAGAGTCGCATTCGGGCTTCGAGGAATGTTCGGCATGATGCACCTGTACTTGACTTGACCTTCAATATCCTATTGCATGACAATAGTTTTTAAAAGAATTTCGATGCTGTCTGTTTCGTTTATATGACATGATGCGATGAAATGGAGGTAAAGAAAAGCATGTGGTACAATTAGCCAGGTGCAGAAAGAAATATCACGAGCTTTTTCACATACCAAGTTCTTTCACGATTCCTTTATTCCCACTACCTCGAACGAATGGAACCACCTACCCTCCTCTGTTGCCCAATTGACCGATGTCACTGCTTTTAAGGCTGCTGTTGAATGCGACTCTTAGCAGAATTTTTTTGTTCACTCTTATTTTTTTTATTACTATGTATACTCTTACCCACTCCCTTCTGTAACGCCTTCGGGCCCTGAAGGTACTGAAATAAATAAATAAATAAATAAATAAATAAATAATAAATAAATAAATAAATAAATAAATAAATAAATAAATAAATAAATAACAGTAACGTATGACACGGAGAACAAGACGTTATCATACCACGTCATCATTAGCGTATACTGAACTGCATTTGTAGTTTTCTGCTGTTATTGGTTGCGTGCCCTACTTTTACAGCTTATTTTATTACCATTGTACATCAGTCTTAGCCTTGTTGACTGATCCTTCACATCGTACGCATATTTTTCCTTATTATACGAACGTTTCTCAGAAATACACACGACAAAAGGTAGTGAAAATGTTGTTATATAAGCCGCCAATGGATCCGGGCGTTTCCGTTTACAGAAAGTTATAAATACCCTATCTTGTTTAAAATTGCTGCTTTGGGCTGTAGTTTATTTTCTTACATTTCGCTTATTAGAAGGATGCGTTCCCACCCCACCATCCTTCACACTGACGCTAGCAGTCATGGTTTAGGTGCAGTTCTCCTGCAGCGTGACAACATCTCGCGCGAACGCGTCGTTGCTTACGCTAGTCGTGCTCTTACCGTTGCAGAAAAAAACTACAGCATCACTGAGCAGGAGTGCCTTGCTGTTGTTTGGGCAGTACAAAAATTTCGCCCATATCTCCACGGCCGCCACATTACAGTCGTTACCGACCTTAACGCACTGCGCTGGCTTTCGTCACTGAAAAAGTTCGTGTGCTTCTTTTAAAGAAATTCCTCATGGAAACTACGGTTTTACTTGAATTATGAGCGCCCGTGAATGAAATATATGAAACCTTACTAATAAATCTACGGTGCTATTTTGTGCTACATCAAATGAGGCGTTTTTTTTTCGAAATGGGTCAAATCCATGCAAAGAGAATTTGAGAAAACGGCAAAAATTTGCTATGCAAACTAAATACAACGCTGTCAAAGCTATTCTGTGATATGTTTTACATGTCGGCTAGGGGAAGTTTCTGGCCACAGTCAATTAAAAAATATGCAGCGGATTTCATCATTATTAGCATGATAACTTTGGATTCGGCTCATTTTGAATTGAGACATGGAATTCAATGCGGTATTCTTGAAAAAACTTTATTGAAATTCGGGCAGTGGCACATTCTTGCTTCGTCGGCGTCGACATTGATTCTGTTCACGATGTCGTCGACGTCTCGGGACCGATCTCTCACCGATCTCTTCACTTCCACCAAACTCCATGATAATCCAGCTACGAAAGGGGAAAAAAAAAAAACTGGCACAAACATCCAGAAAACAGGCAGAGTAGTCAGGCTAGGCGGGAAATCACACTGAGGCTTCCACGTTCGCCGAATCACGTGATCGCCGAAGCGCTCTACTATCGGCATACTGGATTTGACTCATTTCGATCCATACAGCGCATGGATCTGGCTCAATTTCGTTTTGAAACGGGATCTGTGAGCACACGTAGCTGTTGTTATTTGACTCATTTCGTTCCGATCTCTCTTTTAGAGGAAAGTTGAGAGAATGTACTTGCCAATGGAGCAATATTTGAGCTAGTTTCGGTTTCTGGATTTAGCCCATTTCGACAAAAAACGCCACAAATGTTTGCAGAAGTTCAGGGGAAGATGGACGCATGAAGAGATGAACAACAATTAAAACCGTTTAGTTACACGCCTGTAAAAACTGAGCAAATAGCGGAGCTTCCAAGCAAACACCACCACCGCTTGGCGAATGCAGATTGAGTTCTTTCATGCTTTTTGATCGTATTTTTCTTCTTTCTCTTTCTTTGATGCTTTCTTCTTTATCTTTTTCTACATCTTCTTCTTTGTTCTTTTTTACAACTTCTTCATTTGCATTTCTTTCTTCCCTATCTCTTTCTATAATGCCCTGTCTCCTCTTTTCCCTCCTCGTAACCCTCGCATTACCCCCTCTCACCCTCACGTTTCTTTCCCACCTCTCTGTATGCTATACTGTACATGGTTATGCTATGGTTAACCCTTTCACCTCCTCCTTACCCTTCTCCTCTCCCTAACATCACTCGATCCTCCCCTCACTTAGCTTTCTTACACCCTTGCTAAACTATGCAAGGCTATATCGTGCTTTACCTTTGCCCCTCCTCCTTCACTCTCTCCTCTCCCTCTTTTCTCTTTTTTTATATTTCTCTCTCCTCCTTTCTCTGCTCACCCTCACATCACTCCCACAGACCCTCGTTCCTGTGCTATTCTATACCGTACATAGTTATGCTATGGTTCGCACTTTCCCCTCCTTCTTTTGCATCCTACTCACCCTCGTTTCGCTTTCTGTCCCCCTTGCAATACTGTACTATGCATGACTGTGCTTTGCTAGGAGCTGCTAGGCCCATACCCACTTTGTGTGGCACATCTCCGCTTTCTGCTGGTCACGCAAACCGGAGGAACGAAAAGCCTTAACATTTGTAACATTTTAACATTTTAACATTTTAACATTTTAACATTTAACAGCTTTAACATCCGCTGTTAAACACAGGTTGTCGGGAACGCAACGTTTTGACAAGTGGAGTTGTCGTCTTCAAGGCTGCAAAACAAGTCCTCTTGTTGAAACGTTGGCTGCAACGACGCCCCGTCTTCCAAGGATTTTTCATCTACTCAAATATTGGATGTTTTGCTAAACATTTAAAGGGATAAACTTAATGTGAATACTTTCACCAATTACATCTGGTTAATCACCAAAAGCTGATAGAAATAATCTGTAATGAGTGAATTGTACTCCACGCTGCGAAATAGGAGCATATTAGTGTCGAATTAAACGATATCAGTAAAGAGACAGACTTGTAGTAAGATACGCAACGGGGGTGACATGCGCTCAAAAGCTAACAGTACCCGGTTTTACGGGTGTTCTAGTTTTGTCATCTCATTAAGCCAGGGCGGCTGACAAGGTTCAGTGTGACATGTATCGTGGGCTCTCATACAATTGTCTTTTACTTTGAAAAACATACACCACCTGGGAGTCAGCCCTTCTTTTGTGTTCGCCTTCCTGGCCGCCCTCTGTTTTTACTTGCGCTGTTAACAAAATGCAATGGAAAGAACAAAAGATTAAAAGGAAAAGAAGTAAAAAAGCAACGTTCACGCTTATACAAGGGGTACTTCTCAAATGTTTCTGGCCTATAGTCGGTGACAACCTAAGAATAAATATAAGCTCCGCCCACGAGGCCGCATTGCTCATATTTTGCATGCCTCCGCTCTACAAACGAAGTAGTTCCTAAACAATGGCAATAATTTTCACTCATATAAACCTTATTTTGCAATACTGCACTGATATTGAAATAAAGAAAGCAAAGCTACATAAAATAAATTGTGAAGGCAGGGAGTTCAGCGTCAGCATAACAATATATGTGTTGTTTAAATCGCACCCCCCGCCGCGTTCATCTCGGAGTCTATACGAAAAAGTAATGTACATCTCAAAGGCGATGTTTCTGAGCAGTACATAATATGATATTAAAGCAAAGAATGCCAGATTTAACATAAAACTTAAAATAAAGGAATCGTTATTTTACGGTTTCACAGAACAAAACAGGGACATTATTCACGTTTAATAAGGTCGTTTGTAATTTTTTTGCGAAACTCTCGCCGCCAGTTTTCTTCACTGACTGCTGTAACTATGGCAACTGTGACTCAAAGCGAAGTATGGCGAAGTGGTCTGAGATCACCTTTGTGAATTTCGACTCTTCTGTTGCCGTAAATACCGCATTTGCGTCTCTAGTCCCCGTGCTTGTAATCGTGTTTGAGGAAGACGCCAAGGCTTCATCTGACGTTTTGTTTCAACGAAATAAAAGCGTGTAGCACACATGGCGTTTCACTGTCGGGGCCATTGCGTGCGTTGCCGTTCACGCCAAGGAGGTGCACGCGGCTAAATTGGCATTGACTAAAAGCTTTACGTGGGATTGTTTCTTGCTTCGACAACTTGCACTGGCACTGCCATTACCCCTTAAGCCCTTGAACATTCAAGTTTTTATTTAATTTATTATTTATTTATTACATAACTGCGTCACCCCAGTGGGAATTACAGCAGGGGGGGCCCACTTTTGCTAGAAGAGGGGCCCCTACCTTCTATATATGTGTGTATCTGTGCGAAGGTATATATATACGTAGATTGTGAAGAGGCTGTCATCGGTTGCCGTAAGACAAATAGGAAAAGGATACACGCTTCTCAAAAGACAGTTTATTTGTCAACGTTTTGATCGGAGACCAATCTTTATAAAGGGAAAATTTACGAGGCTTCCATGCGCTTTTATAGCATCGTCCTCCGTGCACGTAGAGCGACAAAAAAATAAATAAGAAAAAATGTAGAAATAGAAATGAAAAAATCAGGAGCCAGAAAATGACAAATATACATTCGGACATAGAAAAAGCACATGCATCCTCGAAGAAAAAAAAAAGGAAAACATATAGATGTCTACATGGATAATCTCGATGGACACAATCAGTAAGTACATTCCTTTCGTACATTGTCAAGCCCCAGCTCTCCGGCTCCCCCCTCCTCATTTATTCGTGAAGCATAGTGAGGGGGTGAGGCTTCACAAGAAGGGATAAGCGCTTAAAAAAGGGTCTATGCAATATAAGTTTCACGAGTTTGATATGAACAAATTATCACTGCGTAATACGTACACACAATACACGCGAAATGCTAAAAAACGCACGTTAGACAAAAACAAGGATTCCGAATATGATATCGTGAAGTATGATGCAGCGCCATTAAAAACAAAAGCTTTTTTTTAACTCAATAATAGTTTTAGCGGCGTCACTTCAGTTACGATCACGATCCATGCAATCGACGCGTCACAGCGAGCGCATCATTTCACGGTTTGTAGACAACGATTACCTCGCACGGCGTTTCTCATAGCAAGGCGTTCGTGCATCGAGCGCGATACTTACGCGACGGGCACTTCAACCTAGCAAATCATTCTGGGCTGGCGGAACTAAATTCCGTTGATACGACGCAACTGCGCCAATAGACACACGTCACATAATCACAAACGCATCAGATGACCACAATTATCTTCTTATAAATCACACACCACTGCATATTCTCCACACCTGGTTTGTTTACTTTCGCATTCTATTGCGCTAACGGGCTACGTTGGTCGCTTTCTTTCTCTCACGCTTCGTCCGCACATACGTCGCTTATATAGGCGCACAACACGGCGCATATCACAATAGATCACCAAGATTCCCATGTCGCGAGCTCCAAGCAACACACACACACACGCGCACATGTGGCAACGCTAATGCCATGGCTTTTGCGGGCGGTAAATCGTACACAGACGCGCACATTCCGACTTCACTTTCACCTCACTGCACAGGAATGAACGCGACGACAATCACCGATGCGGTGATCCTCGGGCGATATGCTTGGTGTATCCGAGCGATGGAGGGAACACACGCCGTGTTGCACTTGACGCTGCCGAAACGACGGAACGCGCTAAGCGTTGTAAAACACTCCGAGCTGCTGCCACTTCGGTGCACTTCAAACGCGGCACAGTCGCAAGCTTCTACTGCATCGGACGACGAACGGCGAGGACGATGCTGGGTACGTGCGAATAACAGTAGGAAATAGCATCTTCTGGAAGAAACAAACACCGCACGAAATTCGAAATGACGGATCTCGGTCTCGGTGGAGCGGTACCTCGCCTCTCGTCGCGAACGGCGCCATGTTGCATTTTTGATTGGTTCGTCTTAACCGCTACGTCAATGTAAAGATCGGCCGTAGTTGGACGCGCATAATACAAATGGACAGCGGTACAGTTTACTTTTTATTCTTAGCTTGTCACCGACTATACACAAAAAAATCTTAACCTGTTCAATGTCTGTTCAATGATCCCATGCAATGGCGCTTTGTTAGCAGAAGCCCGTGGCATCTTCGCGGGCGGTACGCCGCATCGCTGCCGCCCAAACAATGCACCCGAGTGTTCTTTTCTCCCGAGCAGAGATAATTAAAGGTGCAGGTTTTGCGCTTCAATGTTCCGAACGAATGAAGATTTCCACAAGTCGCCTCGTCATTATTCATGTATACGAGGCGCAGGTTCCCAGAGGAAACGAATAAGCCTAAGAAGCAATGTCTCCAAAGACGCCGTACTTGAGCGCCTGATTTATTCCGCCGCGGTGCCTGGAGAGAGGTTTTATGCTTGCCTCCTTCGTCTCCGCACGGGAGACGTCAGCGACACTGCGAGTTGTTTTAAGTCCTGCCAGCTGGGACACCTGGGCACGATGCCTGAATATTCGAGCGCGCAACTAAACAATGACAAAGAAAAGACAAGGACAAGTATTCGCTCGTCCGTCTTTTTGTAGTCCTTGTTTAGTTACGAGATCGTCTTTCGATGTAGCATGAATAACCAACTCGTCCATTCAGCCATTTTGTCGAAAATCCGTGAGTAGAGCGCACAGGCTCGCGCGCGATTGACTTTGAGAATCCCAGTTTAGTAGCCCTTGCTTAACAAGCATGGTTATCGCGCTCTCATATGATGCGTTTCGAGAGGTATGAAGGCAATGTTTACCAGTGAGTCTTCTGAACACTACAGCACCTTTGTTCTCGTTGCCATGAATACCGAAATAAATGTAGAGAACTCAATCAGTTTATTGAGATTGTATGAAGGCAATGAGGTATTAATTAGGCCTTTTCGAGGTGTTGCCTGCCACGTCGTATTAAAACTTTTGTTATTTTATTGTTTTCATTTCTTTTATCGTTTTCGTTCATTCCTCTGTCTTTCCCTTGTTTATTTTGACGCATTAGTGCGAGCCGACTTATTTGAAATAAATTAATCTATACGATTTCTGCGAAAAAGAACACGGACAAAGAGGCTTTCTTCCTTTTCTCGCTCTTGCTTGCCACTTTGTTTCTACGCCCAAAAATCGCAAAGTTGTTTATTTTGGTCAGAACGTTTTGGAGACCGTTCCCCCTTACAGGATGTGGATGAAAGAACACTAGCGGCAGTGCCTTCAGTGTAGGACACCGTGAGAGAGACCTAACAAATACGCTTTTCGATAGATAGATAGATAGATAGATAGATAGATAGATAGATAGATAGATAGATAGATAGATAGATAGATAGATAGATAGATAGATAGATAGATAGATAGATAGATAGATAGATAGATAGATAGATAGATAGATAGATAGATAGATAGATAGATAGATAGATAGATAGATAGATAGATAGATAGATAGATAGATAGATAGATAGATAGATAGATAGATAGATAGATAGATAGATAGATAGATAGATAGATAAAAGTGTGCAACATTAGTGAACTCACATTGATCAAACTGCGCGCGGCGGAAGATATACGAAGGAAGAAATGAGACAAACAAGCGCAGACCAAGAAGAATACTTACCAACTTGCCCAACATTCTACGCAACATCAGTGAATTGGAAAGGACGACATGACAAAGAAAGAAAAGATAAGGACATCACCAGACGAGCGTCCGGCTTACTGCCCTACACGGGGGGTATAGGAACGGCGCATAGATATACATACCTGCTGCATAAATATTACGCGCAGCGCGGACGAGCGTACGACAGGCTTTCATACAGTCCATTCCTGAGGTCTGCGTTTCTCAAAAATGGCCGTATAGTGCAGGAATTGTTTTCACTGTAGATAGGGCTGCAGAATTTTCGTTTTGGAAATTTTTCAGATGTAGGTCAGTCTGATAAGTGCGGTTCCTAAAATAGTGCGCAGTTTTTTTTTTATAGTTTTAACGCTTCAACATGTAGTTACCTATCATTTGCTATTTTGAGACTTCTTTGGGAGTAAGCTTATTCAGTTTTAAACAAGGACACCGCAATATGTACCCTGCGAATTCGTATTTGTATTCTCTTTAAAATAACGCTTTTAAGATCGCGTTCAATAACTAGTTCAATTCACGTTCAAGAACCTTCTAAGAGTAATTCAACGTACAAAAACACAGCACTCCTGAGAAGTACGTTGTGCGGCACTGCTCTAGCATTTGCGCCTGATCCTGCACTTCAACTCCTAGATCGATAGAACTACGTGAAGATTTAGTTTTTTTTTTTTTTGTCTAAAATCCGAGCTTCACCTAGATTAATGATTCAGCGTTATAATTTCCCCGTTTTGCCCTTATTCACAACGGAACACTTTCCCCTAGGCACTCATGAGTGAATAGTAATATGGTGCGTTCGCGAACTCAAAACCGTCTTGATCTTTCAGTATTAGTCTATCACATACGAAAACGATAATCGATGTGATGTTCGCTTTATTTTCGCCGCTCTAGTTGCGCCAACGGCGGATAAAAAACCAATCGTTTTCATTTGCTTTTCCCGCCTAATGGTTTTCTAACGAGCGAAGAACACTTTTAATCGTGTCGCTCGTAGAGTGCTGGATGCAACCCGGAAGCGAGAAGTCTAATTTCTGGGCTAAAGCTAGGAATTTACACGGAACCTGATTAATAGTGCACTTCTGCTCCTACTGCCATAGTTATTCTTGACAGGCGCACGTGCTGTCACAAGTACATTTCAGAACACACATGTGAAACTCTGACAATGCAAAAAAAGAAGTGCTGGATGTGGCAGCAATCATAATTACTGGGGTTTAACATCCCAAGACCACGGTATGATTATGAGAGACGCTGTAGTGGAGGGCTCCGGAAACTTTTACCACCTGGGGTTCTTTAACATGCACCTAAACATAAGTACACGGGCCTCTAGCATTTTCGCCTCCATCGGAAATGCGCGCCTTACATGAGGCTTCCAAAGCAACGTCGAGCGGCGCCACTGCTCTCATCGCAACTGGGGGCATCCACGGCCACAAAACTGCCACCCTCGCTTCCGCACACGCGCAGAGCTCTTGGATTGCACCTGTGGTGCGTCACAATGTAACTATTGCTGACTAGCAGTGCTCTGGGCCGAATGAGGAGCGCATGCGCGCACGTGTCCTTGCCGCCGCCGCTGGGAAATCTCGCCAGAAACCGCCTTCGCGGGCAGCGTCTGCCCCCAGTAACGCATAGCTCAGCCGCGCGAACGTGGCTCCTAAACTTGAGCTTGGGTTCCCTATAAACCTGTAGGTTGACAATTCATGCTGACTGCATTCGCATGCAAGTTCATGCTAAGTTTCAAGAATCGCAAAAGCAGCAGACCCTATGGTTAAAAAAATGCATATCGAAGCGCGTTCGTCATTATTCCTGGTCTGCATTAAAGATAAGCTATAGGAACCAAAGCTTTGTTCTACACCACGCCGTCGTGGCCGTGGTAGTCATTACAGTGACATCTTCTCAATGCCACTAACGTCGGGTTGAAAGGCGCAAAATTGACAAAGCTACGATGCTCATTGGGTGCCATGCGGTCATTGTCCCAATACTGCCCCTTATTCGCCGATCATTCCTGCATCGTCGTTTTTTACCGTCGTGGGAATGACATCGCCATCACTCTACTGTAATCGCCTCATTGCTGCCACTATGTAATTGTCAAAAGCTTAACCACGACCCGTGAGATCATAGAATCAGTTGTGCTTATTTTGCCCCGCTACAGAATGCCTACTTTCCTCCTCCTTGCTTCGTCACGTGGGGCGTCGACTGTCTCATAACACGACATTGAATGATATGTCTGTTGAAACAATTCTGGCATGTCGTCAACAGAAGACATCGCAGCTGAAGGTGACGAAGGCACTGCTGAGGTTTTAAGAGAGGCGACCTTGGACAAGCGGATATGACAGAAATGTCGCGTACCACGCAAGAGTGACCGACTGTGACTGACTCTGTGTGTGCTGTGTCATGTGCTAACTTTCGCTCTCTCTCTTTCCTCTTCATCTTTAAATCTCCCCCACCCTGTCCCCATGTGCACGTTAGCATACCGGTTTTCCTGCACTGGGTAACCTCACTACCTTTCCTTCACTAATATTTCTTCTTGTACGTGTCAAAACAGGCGCGGAGGATGGATGTGATTTCGACGTATATCTGAAGCATTTGCACATTAGAATGGCGACTATTCGTTTCGTGTAGCAAGCGAAGTTTTCTTTGTGTTTCGCTTAACTCTTCCAGCTTGCCAAACCTCGTATCGTCGTATCTTCTGCCAGATTATCACGCACGCGCGAGCACATGTGCTCCTTGGTTTACGAAGGGTGAAGTAAAAGGTAATAGAAATGATGGAGCGCTTGCAAAGAAAAGTTCTTCTGGTTACAAGGAGTTGCTTACAAGCTGCCCGAAGAGTTCGTGTATCGACACTTCAGTGCTCCGCAGTGTCGCGTAAGAGGCGATGAGATAAGATCCCTCTTCGTCTTGCGAGGGGATAAAAAATTGCCTCGAGCCCGCTGAATCTGAAATTAGCGGCGGCGTCGAGATAAAGACAAATGGTATGCTCCACGCAGTGCCGCTAAGTGGACAGAAAGCCAGCTTGGTGAAAAATGTCGCTATCATAATTTCTTTTATTTCCCCCTCCGCTTTCTTCTTCTTTGTCTCTTGGTTATCGTACGACGACGCATTTTTTCTCGTATCGGGACTTCGAAATTGAGCCACTTCTTAAAAGTACAGCAGCAGCTTCGGTCGTGCGACGAACGCTGCGGGTAATGGTTATTTTCTCCTGTTCGTCTTTCTCAGTGACTGCCACCGACTCTTGCGGGCTTCCGAGCGTAACACTTGGAGCGAATTGATGTCCTCTGGATCAGATTGCCGCTGATGAGAGGAGTCGTCTTACCGATGCGAACCGGCGTTATAGATGAATTCAAAGACGTCCGACACGTTGTCTGGGCGTCGCTTATCGGAGAGCGTGGTTTATATCTTTTTTTTTTAAATTTTCGTTGATGTTGGGGAGTTGAGATCGTCTAAAGAAAACAAGAAGAGTTAGCGTCTGCTAGATGTGGAATCAGATGGCGCAAGTTGTAAAGTTATTGAGAGGTGGAAAGCAATATAAGAGCAGCGTTAAAAGTAAATAATGCTGTTCGAAATAAATAGAGAAAGCAAACAGCAATGCCGAATTAATATACGTATTTCATCTTTTTT